>NC_083765.1:2444932-2574932 GCF_963514075.1 Conger conger
TGAATGTGAATGTTTATTGCGTTTACAGCATCTGTGACCGTGCATTATATTACATTTAGCTGATGCTTTTATCCAAAGCGACTTCCAGTTGATGAGCTTAGGTCGGGGACAATCCCCCCTGGAGCAATGTGGGGTTAAGGGCCCGACCGCTGCGCAGATCTTATTGTGGCTAAACTGGGGTTTGAGCCATTAACCTTGCATTTTAACCCCCCTGGCTCCCTGAGCAACACGCTTACTCTGCTGGGCCACAGCCACAGCGGGCCACAGCCACAGCGAGCCACAGCCACAGCCACAGCCACAGCCACAGCCACAGCGAGCCACAGCCAGCCACAGCCACAGCCACAGCGGGCCACAGCCGTCTCCATCCCCGTGTCTCTGGCACACACCTCCGCTTCATTTCTGAGGACGAGTGAAGCACCTGCTCCTTGCTGCTCATTTCAGTGTCCCTTCATGTACACGTGCTGTCGCTCATGTACACACGAGCAAAGGAAAGCGTAACTTTGTTCTCAATGTTGGTCAAAATGGTTGTTTCTTTAAAGAATGTCTGCAAGCACACATGGATTTTTGCTAGTGTCCTAAAGTGGTCTGAAACATATGCAGTAATGGCATTAAATCGACTCTAACAGAGTGCAGTTGGGGACGTATGTTCTCTGTAGCTGCGGAGTGTGTGTGCTTGTGTGTGTGTGTGCATGCGTGTGTGCGCTACACTGCTGTGTGTGTGTGTTTGTGTCGTTTAGGAAGCATCCTTCAGCGTCTGGCTCCAGTTCAGCGATGAAACGGCCACGCTAGTCTCCGCCTTCGAGCCCGCCCCCTTCTCCCTGCAGCTGTCCTCATTGGCTGAGACTGTGGTCGCCGTGACGCCCGGGCCGACCCAGCGGGTGGTTGCCCAGGGCGATGGGGGCGGACCTTTGCTGAGGGCAGAGCTGCTGGTCTCCACCTGTCAGCCAATGACTGACTCGGCTCAGAAGCAAGCAGCCAATGAGAGAGCAGGCGGGGGAGGAAGCGGCGGGACTAAGACGCTAGCCAGGGGCTCTGGTTGGGTGAGAGTGAATGTGGACTGGGAGCTCCACCCTGAGGGCGGCGAGGAGCCCTGGTTCGAGGTGCTGGAAATGTCTGACCTGTCTGAGAGAGAGCTGTATGAACTGACCACTTCCTCCGGCCTGGACAGGGAGGAGGAGGAGGATGAAGATGCCTATGGTGGCAGGAACCACAGCCTGAGGTAAAAAATAAATACATCAAGATCTTTCCATCCTTGTTGCAGAGCAATAATACAGTCACCTCCAAAAATATTGGAACAACGAGGCCAATTCCTTTGTTTTTGCACTGCACTAAAGAATTTCAGCTTTTACAGTGGGAGTAATAATTATTTGATTCCCTGCTGACTTTGTAGGTTTGCCCACTTACAAAGAATGGAACTGTGTAGAATTTGAATCATAGGTACATTTTAACATTGAGAGACAGAATATCACAGAATAATCCACAATAACATATCATATAAATTTTATATCATATTTTCACATGAAATAAGTATTTGATCCATAGAACAATAGGACTTAATACTTGGTGGAGAAACCTTTGTTGGCAAGCACAGAGGTCAGATGTTTGTAGTAGTTTTTCACCAGGTTTGCACAGATCTTGGGAGGGATTTTGGTCCACTCCTCTTTGCAGATCCTCTCCAAATCCTTAAGGTTCCGAGGCTGTCACTTGGCAACTCGAAGCTTCAGCTCCCTCCACAGATTTTCAATGGGATTTAGGTCTGGAGACAGGCTAGGCCACTCCAGGACCTTAATATGCTTCTTTTTGAGCCACTCCTTTGTTGCCTTGACCGTATGTTTTGGGTCATTGTCATGTTGGAAGACCCATCCACGACCCATTTTCAGTGCTCTCACTGAGGGAAGGAGGTTGTCGCCCAAAATTTCCTGGTACATGGCCTCATTCATCCTCCCCTGGATACGGTGAAGTCGTCCTGTCCCCTTAGCTGAGAAACACCCCCAAAGCATAAGGTTTCCACCTCCATGCTTCACAGTGGGGATGGTGTTCTTGGGGTTGTACTCAGCATTTCTCTTCCTCCAAACACGGCGAGTTGAGTTGATGCCAAATAGCTCTATTTTGGTCTCATCTGACCACATCACCTTCTCCCAAGCCTCCTCTGGATCATCCAGGTGTTCTTTGCAAACTTCAGATGGGCCTGTACATGTGCCTTCTTCAGCAGAGGAACCTTGCGCAGCAGGATTTTAATCCTTCACTGTGTAGTGTGTTACTGATGGTTCTCTTCGTGACTGTGGTCCCAACTGCCTTCAGGTCATTAACAAGCTCCTCCTGTGTAGTACTGGGCTGATCCCTGATCTTTCTCATGATCATTGATATCCCATGAGGCGAGATCTTGCGTGGAGCCCCAGACCGAGGGAGATAAAGGCGCTATATAAATGCCAAACATTTACATTTACATTTAGATTGGCGGTGACTTTGTGTTCCTTCCATTTTCTAATAATTGCTCCAACAGTTGTTAATGTCTCACCAAGCTGCTTGCTTATTTTCTTGTAGCCCATCCCAGCCTTGTGCAGGTCTACAATTTTGTCCCTGATGTCCTTAGGCAGCTCCTTTGTCTTGGCCATGGTGGAAACATTGGAATCTGATTGTGTGGACAGGTGTCTTTTATACAGCTATATAACGATGTAACGAGTTTTAACGACACAGGGGTTTTGGGTAATGAGTTGAGAGTAGGAGTGCTTCTTAATGGAAAACTAACTGGTCTGTGGGAGCCAGAATTATTGCTGATTGGTAGGGGATCAAATACTTATTTCATGCAAAAATATGATAATAAATTTATAAAATGTATATGATGTTGTTATTGTGGATTATTTTGTGATATTCTGTCTCTCAATATTAAAATGTACCTATGATTAAAATTCTACACAGTTCCATTCTTTGTAAGTGGGCAAACCTACAAAATCAGCAAGGGATCAAATAATTATTGCTCCCACTGTATTTCATGGTATTTACACCTAGATGTGTTAAACTACTTAGAACATAGAACCTTTGGTATCAGACCACCTAATTTTTAGGTGAGCAGAGAATATTTAAGTAAATATAACACTTAATATTTGGTAGCATATCCCTGTTTGCAATAGCTGCATCAAGCCTGCAACCGATTGACACCAAACTGTTGCATTCTTCTTTTGTGAAGTCTTTCCAGGCTTTTACTGCAGCCTCTTTCAGTTGTTTGTTTCGGGGGGTTTTCCCTTCAGTCTCCTCTTCAGGAGGTGACATGCATGCACAATTGATTTAAGGTCTGGTGATTGACTTGGACAGTCTAAAGCCTTCCACTTTTTCTACCTAATGAAGTCCTTTGTTGTGTTGGCAATGCGTTTTGGGTTGTTGTATTCCCTCCCAATTAGTTTGGACACATTTCTCCGTAAGTTAGCAGACAGTATGTTTTTGGAGACTTCTGAATTCATCCTGCAGCTGCCATCATGAGTTACATCATCAATAAAGATGAGTGAGCCCACTCCAGAAGCAGCCATGCAGGCCCAAGCCATAACACTTCCTCCACCCTGCTTCACAGATGAGCTTGTATGTTTTGGACCATGAGCAGGTCCCTTCTTTCTCCACACTTTGGCCTTCCTGTCACTTTAGACCAGGTTAATCTCGGTCCCATCAGTCCATACTGGGGGCGACATGGCTCAGGCAGTAAGAGCAGTCATCTGGCAGTCGGAGGGTTGCCGGTTCGATCCCCCGCCTGGGCTGTGTTGAAGTCTCCCTGAGCAAGACACCTAACCCCCAAATGCTCCTGACGAGCTGGTCGGCGCCTTACATGGCAGCCAATCGCCGTCGGTGTGTGAGTGCGAGTGTGAGTGTGTGTATGAATGGGTGAATGAGAAGCATCAATTGTACAGTGCTTTGGATAAAGGCGCTATATAAATGTCACAATTTACCATAAAACGTCAGTATATCCCAATTGGCCACTAAATTTGGAGAAAATGGGAAAAAAACAAATGGGGAAAAAAACAAATGCAGCCTTCACAGGCAAAACCCAAGGCTAAAACCAAGAGTAGACAATCGGAACTATCAGTCACATGCTCACCTAAAAATTGGGTGGTCTGATACAAAAGGGGTTATGTTCTAAGCTGTTGAACAAATCTAGATGAAAATACCAGGACATAAATGTACAATGTACTGTCATCTCATCTTTTGACCTCAAACTCGATTGTCTTCAGTGTTCAGCAAAAACAAAGGAATTGACCTTGCTGTTCCAATACTTTTGAAGGGGACTGTAAGCCATATCTAAGATATGCCCAAGATATTCTTTTTTTTAATACATAATCAAAATGACATCATCCTCTGTTCGTATGAACAGTTGTAATGTCGTAAACTCTCACTCTTGTGATGTAGTAAACTCTCACTCTTGTGATGTAGTAAATCTCTCACGCTTGTGATGTAGTAAACTCTCACTCTTGTGATGTAGTGAACTCTCACTCTTGTGATGTAGTAAACTCTCACTCTTGTGATGTAGTAAACTCTCACTCTTGTGATGTAGTAAATCTCTCACGCTTGTGATGTAGTAAACTCTCACTCTTGTGATGTAGTGAACTCTCACTCTTGTGATGTAGTAAACTCTCACTCTTGTGATGTAGTAAACTCTCACTCTTGTGATGTAGTAAAACTCTCATGTTCATTTCCCCCAGGAGCCCACTGGAGAGAGCAGTGCTGAGGCCCGGCCGTAATGGGGGCGGGGGGTTCTCCCCCCCCAGCAGAGAGGGGGGCGGCGGGGGGGACGGGGAGCTGCAGGTGGGGGCCGGGACCCTGCTCTCCCTCCTCTGCTTCTCCACACTCCTCTTCCTGGCAAACTTCCTCCCCTGCGCCCTGCGGGGGAGAGGGAGAAGGAAGGAGAGGGGGAGGGAGAGAGGGAGGGGGGCCCAGTGCCCAGAGGAGGATGGGTGGAGAGAGAAAGCAGGTGATGGTGAGGAAGGAGGAGAAGAAACAAAGGAGCGCATGAGGAGTGGACTTGGCTAGCGGACGACTGTCACCTGTCTGTCACACAGACTGTCTCTCTCACTGTTCCTGTGGCTCAGTACAACTACCCATGTCTCTCTGTGCCTTTAGACCATAAATCCTACACCCCCCCCAGATACACAACATTGGGATTTGTAGTCCTCAATAGGGAGGTAAAGTGGAAGTTTTCACATAGGGAACAACATTTCAGGTTTACTGCAAAGTGCTATGCTAGCGGATTTCATCATAGACGGCATTGTGTACCAAATGCAACAACAAAGATGACGTTATCTATTCTGGGATGGCCAGTGTCACGGGACGTACCAACACATTCACACACACAATTGCGCTTGACATTAGTTTCAGGTTGCCATCGATAGGCCACTGATTATAAATATATATCCAATTTGTAATCAAGTTTATATGTTAGAATCATGCCAGTTGTCGGATTTTTTAAATCGCACGAGTCGGGACAATAAATCAACACAGACACTATATTCCTTGTATAGTGTGCATAAACATATTGTCTTATTTGTTTTATGAATATTGTACAGCACTACGCTCCATAAATAAAGGTAACTTGACACACTGTCGGTGGCATCAGGATGGTCCCTATTGTGGGAATTTCGTCACTTTGAAAGGGAAAGTATCATGGGAGGCTGAGTTTAAGCCTACTGAAACGCCATCGTATTCAGTATATAGCTATGTATATAAACCATGAAAAACATCCCGACTTCAACTATGTAGTTTGCTTATATTTAGCTTTTGCCGCTCTATTTAATAGAGAGCAGTATATCTGAAGTATCATTGCCGATACATCCGTTTTACCTCCCTATAGATTCTACACTTCTGTAGATGGCCAGCTCTGGGAGGTGTAGGTCTTCAAATATCTAAGCTCACCAGATAGCCTACCTAGCTTTGTGCGCTTAACACTGAACGTTATCCCTATTGAAGCTGAAACCTTCATTAAACTATTTCATCTTCTGAAAATGCATTAAGGAGTGTGATACTGGCAGATACTGTGACAGAGGGAACTGAGTATATCTAGAGCGGGGGTCGGCAACCCTGGTCCTGGAGAGCCGCAGGGTGTGCTGGCTTTCGTCTCCACCTTAAAATAAGCAACCGATTCAGACCCAAGAAACCAGGTGAGGTGAGTTAACTGTGCAATCAACGGCTTTCATTGATCAATTAATGCCAAGTAACAACGAAAGCCAGCACACCCTGCGGCTCTCCAGGACCAGGGTTGCCGACCCCTGATCTAGAGTGTGTCTTTGTCCCCATTTTTTAAAAGGACTTTAGCTTTGTCAGCACTGCGTTTCCCCTGCATGTCAGTGTTCCTTCCCTGCAGTGACTCTGTATCTGTCAAAATATCAGCACAAATCCACGCCTTCCTCTGTTCAACACTATAGGATCCTCACCCGGGAATCTTTTCCAGTGTTCTCGCTGCGTGCATAATGGTTTGCTAACTTCCCGACTGACTGATAAAAACATAACCACTAATTTCGTCCACACTCATGTGATTGACATTGCGGACAGCCAATGAGAGTGTAACTGTGGGCGGGCTGTCAGAGACAACTCCAGCCTTGAAACCATATGTCTATGCGTGAAACGTTTCTCCCGGTTTCTCCATGGTTCAATTTATGCTGCCTCCCATTTACCATCGGAGGTCGGAACTTGGAAATTTCCGACCTCCGATGGTAAATGGAACGTTCCAGGTGCACGACACCAAACGTAAACGAAAAATATGGCTGACCATGAAAAACTGGTGGTGTTTATGTGGCAAGTGTATAAACCACATGAACTGTCTGCTGTTCTCCGGTCTAGTTACATTAGTCGCTAATGAGGAAAAGTCAGTAAATGATATGTTTACAAATGGTTTCACTGTTTTTAAATGTTCTAAAATAACTTTTGTGCAGAGAAGATAACTTTCAGAGATCATTTGCCATAACCAGCTAACTAATAACATCGGCAACTTTGTTTCAAATCAATTGACACGCAGAACAGGCTTTACTATATGACAGTATGTTCTATTCAAATGTCATGAAGGAACAAATACTTTGCGTTGCATTTTAGTTGATGGTTTACTATTTACGATGCGTGCCTCCATGGATGCTGCCATTGTTGTGTGACGTCAGACAGGTTCCTTATTGTGAAGTCGGGGTAGATGGATTTGAATTTGGACTTTGAGTGATTGCTATTGCTCTTTTCCGAGTATGAGGTCGGAAAGACTTCCGAGTTGTCTGGAATGCAGCATTAGCTCTGATATTGTCATCTTGACACCGCGTGATGATCGAAGAAGGTGTTTCATCAAACGGAAAAGGTACATTTAAAAAACATATGACAAGACAGTTAAAAGTGGTATCAGTTGTGGGGGACTAATTTAATTAACGCCACATCCCAAGAAGACGACGAGGCTAACCTAGGCTATCGTTAGCATTGTACTTAGCTATGTAACTACTGTTTACGTTAGCTATGTAAAGTATTTAACTATGTAAGGTTCCAAAACATTTCTGGGGACCCTTATGAATTACTGCTGCAGACTGTGCAAGCACTAAATGGCAATATTAACTTACCTACTACATTAAGTAGATATGTCTAAATTAGTTTGGTGGGCAATCTATGAGATAGTTTGCCATCTGGCAAAAACAAAGCTGTCATTCTATAACTGCAAAATATTCCTTAAATTCTTACAAAGAACACAATTTATAAGATTGTTTTGTGAATGTTAGAAAACTCTAAATGGAACTATTACATGTTACTGTTTGATGTATGCATAGATGACATGAGTTAAATGGATACATGACATTTTTGGAACATAATTTCAGTCCAATCTACTGTCATCATCAGGCTCCTTGTTTATTATATTTATACATACTGACTGTGAAACATTACAGTAATTTAACCTGTAAAGGTAAAATGCATGGAACGCCCCTTCCCAGCTCAGCCCCATATGACTTTGTCCCAAATGTGTTCAAACCTTGGTGATGCCCCTGCATCTGTGGATTTAATTTTTGTGAATGCATTTCTTATGTGAATGTTTATGTGAATGTTTATGTGTGTCGGATTAGGTTATTCTCTGCATGGCCATGCTTTTCACCACTGGTGTTTTTTGCCAAAAACTATTTTTGTCTCATCTCACCATAGAAACCAGTACCAATCAAAGATCCAGGGATGTCAATGAACTCCAGACACTTACAGTACATTTGATTAGATGCTCCAAAATCTACAGTTAGATGAAACCTCCATGCCAAACCCTAACCCCAGCCCTCCCAGCAAAAATTGAATGGTTTGAGGAACAAATGCTTTTTCTGTGAGCAATCATGAAATTCAATTGAAACTCAGTTGAACATCAACGGCTTCAAGCCAAGTTACACTTTGAAATGGAGAAAACTTGATAAAATGGCTTTTACATGATACAACCAGGCAACATAAGAAGCGTTTGGATGCTTTCCAGATTTC
Source organism: Conger conger (assembly GCF_963514075.1). Lineage (NCBI taxonomy): Eukaryota > Metazoa > Chordata > Actinopteri > Anguilliformes > Congridae > Conger > Conger conger. Next base: position 2,453,384 of record NC_083765.1, read on the forward strand.
TCATACACATATTTGTTTTTTTGTCAGGGACAATACTTACAAACATTGTTATAGTTATAGTTATAGTATAGTTTGTTGTACGTCGCTCTGGATAAGAGCGTCTGCCAAATGCCAATAATGTAATGTAATGTAATGTTAAAAAACATGAATTGTACATGGGTTTCTAGCCAGATCTAATTTTCAACCCTGGTTAGTCTTTTGCATTTTAAAATCAAAATTATTTTGGTAATAAAATGAGATGAATTGCAACCGGATATAGAAAGGAAAAGGAAAGTATAGTAGTTTGAATGAGATTTACAGCATAAATGCATGAGGTGTAAGACGTGTCCATGGTCAGTGGATGCAAATCTGATTCTGTTCATGCCATTGTTTTATGTTTTCTTTCAAAGACCCTGGGCTCTGTTTGTGTTTTAATTTCAGGTAGAGCATTCCATGGTTTTTATCGTTTGTGACTTTTACTGCTAAATTTGGTTGACCTTGTGGTACTCGTAGTAGTGACCTGTTAAATGTTACTAAATTATAAATTGTGGCTACCATGTAGTAGACACCTACAGGCAACAAACGTCTCAGATACTGACTTAGCGGTCACAATTATTGGCACCCTTAAAGATTCTTATCAATAAAATCTAACAAAGTGAAGTCAACTTCACCATGTAGATATGAGACTATGTCCTAAAGAACTATGTTGTAGCCTTCCATGGCTTCCTTTTTCACAGGGGTATAAAACATGCTTTTAAAATAATTTTTTCATCAAAGGAATCAAACTTTCAAATTAAAAGAAACAAATGTTTGGTTTCCTTCAAAAATCAGCAAGTATTTACATATATGATATATTTGACTTACTACTATCATGTGATCTGTGAGAGTCCTCTAGTGGTCAGAAAATGCCACTGCACCCCTCTCCTATCTACCTCAAGCTTGACCTCCCTGGCAGGTTTCTCCAACACAGTTCTGTACAAGGCCCGATGGTGTTGTAGCCTCTCGACTGTGACCTCCTCTCTATGCGCCCTCAAGAACAGAACAGCCTATAATACCATGTGGCATCATCAGCCCTGGGCCCACAGTGGTCCCACCCAAACACCTGTCTTATTGCCGCTCCACCCAAGCACCTCTCTTATTGCCGCCCCAACCCACATTTTCAAAATACATTTACATTTGTGCAGACCCAACAAGTATCAAAAATGCCCTTTACAAATAAAATCCCCCACTTCTACTGGCAAAGACAACCTGTCCCATAAAACTGTTTTCAGTTAAATATATATATATATTGTAGTCACCAAATAAGTTCTACATTTGTAGAAATTTGACATATGTATTACAAAGACGGCTATAGGCTATATATTTGATATGAAAAGTTACAAAGTAAATGTGACAACCCAAAAGTGCACTAGAATTGTAGCTAGTGACCACATGCTGTAGCCTAGCTAAAGAAAACCCTGGATAAATGATAGCACTCCCTTCACAGCTTTGGTGATAATTATTTGAAGATTATAATAATAATAATAATAATGCATTTTATTTGTAGTGCACTTTATATTTGGACACCAAATCTCAAAGTGCTACAGGGTAAAAACAGGGAATAAAACACCCAATGGCATGTATAAAATGTAAAAACTAAGAAAAAGCTTTGGTAAAGAGGTAGGTTTTTAGCCCTCTTTTAAAAGCATCAGTGGTCTGTGGTGCTCTCAGGTAGTCAGGGAGGGCATTCCACAGGCGGGGAGCAGCCGAGCAGAAGGCTCGGTCGCCCATGGTGCAGAGCTTGGTCTTGTGGGGACGGAGGCAGTTGATGTTGGCAGAGCGAAGGTTTTGAGTGGAGGGTTCTGGGGTGAGGAGTTCTTTGAGATAGGGGGGGGCATTTCCATAGATGCACTGATGGGTCAGAAGGGATATTTTGTATTCAGTCCGGGAGGTGATGGGGAGCCAGTGAAGTGAGTGGAGGATCGGTGTGATGTGGTCGTACTTACGCACTCTCATCAGGATCCTAGCAGCGCTGTTCTGGATATATTGGAGCCTCAGGAGGCTCTTGCTAGGGATCCCGATGAGAAGTGCGGTACAGTAATCCAGCCTGCAGGAGACAAAGGCGTGGACAAGTTTTTCTGCATCTGGGAGGGTGAGTGTAGGACGGAGTTTGGCAATGTTCCTGAGGTGGAAAAAGGAGGTTTTGCACAGGTGTTTAATGTGGGCCTCAAAGTTTAGGTAAGGGTCAATTTTCACACCCAGGTTGGTGACTATGGATGAGAGGGGAAGGACTTGACCGGAGAAAGAGATGCTGGTAATGGAGGATGAATGAACCTGGTGGGGGGTGCCAATTAGGATGGCTTCGGTTTTGGAGCTGTTGAGTTGTAGGAAGTTTGATTTCATCCACGCCTTTATCTCCTCCAGGCAGGTAGTGAGTGTGGATGATGGAGATGGTGACGGCGGAGCTGCAGAGGGGGGTGAGTCAGTCTTAATGTACAGTTGTGTGTCATCGGCGTAGCAATGGAAGGAAATTTCATACTGGCTGATGACACGGCCAAGGGGGAGCAAGTAGAGGGTGAAGAGGACGGGGCCGAGGACGGATCCTTGGGGGACACCACAGGTGACAGGATGGGTCCGGGATTTTTTCCCTCCCAAAGAGACGTACTCGGTTCTGTCGGAGAGGTATGATTCGAACCAATTCAGAGCAAAGTCAGAGAGGCCGATGGAGTGTAGACGGTGAAGGAGGATGTGATGGTCAATGGTGTCAAATGCTGCGGTTAGGTCAAGCAGGATGAGGAGTGAAGGGGAGCCAGCATCAGCCGCCATCAACAGGTCATTAGTGACCCTGACTAGTGCTGTTTCAGTGCTATGGGCGGTGCGGAAGCTAGACTGGAACTTCTCTGCAATGTTATTGAGTTGGAGATGGTCCTGGAGCTGTGCAGCTACCACTTTTTCCAGGACCTTGGAAAGGAAAGGGAGGTTGGAGATGGGTCTGTAATTGGCAAGGACTGCCGAGTCCAAGGTGGGTTTTTTGAGGAGGGGTGTAATGATGGCAGTTTTTAGAACAGAGGGAACGTGGCCAGACTGGAGGGAAAGGTTCATGGTTTTGGTGATCAGGGGACTTATGGCACAAATGCTTGATTTAACCAGAGTGGTGGGAACGGGGTCCAGGGCACAGGTGGAGGATTTCATCGTATTGATGATGTCCTCAACCTCTCGCTGTGTGATGTTGGAGAAACAGCAGAGAGGCTGGGAGATCCCTGGCTGTGGGATGGCAGTGGTGGCAGGTGGAGTGGAGGGGCTGATGAGATGGGACCGGATGGTGTCGAAAAAGGTAATGAAGTTATTGCACTGTTCCTCTGTGATGTCTGTGTGTGTGGGAAGTTGCGGTGTGAGTAGTTGGTTTATTGTGGAAAATAGCTGCTTGGAGTTGCCAGGGCTATTGTTAATTAAGTTGGAATAAAACTGTGACTGTGCATCTCTGAGGGATTTCGAATAGGCCTTTTGATGGTCTTTGTAGGCCATTTTGTGGACGGTGAGGCCTGTGGCCTTGAGGCGTAGCCCAAGGACACGCCCAGTTGCCTTCATTTTTCGCAGCTCGCGGGTGAACCAAGGAGCTGAGCGTGAAAAAGTAACCGTTCTTGTTTTGACTGGGGCGTGGAGGTCCAAGAGACTGGTCAGGGTATTATTGTAAAAAGCCACTGAATCGCTGGCTGATGAAAAATTTGCAGAGGAGAGGTGCTGGAGGTCAAAAATTAAGGCGTCTGTGTTAATGTTTTTGATGTTCCTGAAAGAGATTTGGCGCTTGAGCTTGGTGTGAGGGGGTGGAAATGGCAGCTCCAGTGCAATGACCCTGTGATCAGACACACCCAGGTCGTACACAAGGAGATTGCTGATGGGGGCAGAGTCAGTGATGACCAGATCTAATGTGTGCCCCCTGTTGTGTGTTGGGACGTTGACATGTTGAGTGAGGTTTAGGCTGTCCAGTAATTGTAGAAAGGCAGATGCAGAGTGGCAGGAGGGGGTGTCAACATGAATGTTTATATCTCCGAGAATAATGATATTGGCAGATGTTGTACAGAGGGTTGTGAGAAGGTCATGCATTTCTGGGATAAAGGCAGAGTTTGGTTTGGGTGGGCGGTAGATGAGCAGAATTGTCGTTACATTTAAAGGCATTCGAATGACGAGTGGTTAGGCAGAGAGAGGGGGGACAAATCCAGATCGAAACGGTGGAATACGGCCAGGCCACCACCGCGGCCAGTGCTACGGGATTTTTCAATGTAATTGTAACCGGGGGGACAAGCTTTGTTTAAAGTGGTATAGACCCCTGGCTGTTGCCACGTCTCCGTGAGGCACATGAGGTCCAACCCTTTGTCCAGTATGTGGTCGTGAATGAAAGTGGATTTGAGGTTGAGGGATTGAATGTTCAATAATTCCATTTTGACGGTAGAAGGAGTAATGAATCTCAGTATGGGGCGAAGAACTGTGAAATCCACTCCTCTTTTTCTGTGCAGCCTGTGCAGTGTGAAATCCACTCCACGTTTTCAATGCAGCCTGGAGTGAGGCAGCCTCACTATGTTTCCAGTGCTGCTACTAAATCCAGGTGCGACGATGTTCTGATGACGTGTACGAGGTGCGGCAGAGCGTGCGGCAGAGCAGATGGAAGGAATTGAATGACCAGGCTGGGAGTAGACAAACTTTTGACGGGAGCTGCTATGCGTGTAACGAAGTCGGCGTAGAAGTCCAAGTTGTTTGATAACTGAAATGCACGAGGGGGTCGTGCAGTTGTTAAATTCCAGCAGCTGAGAGGGGAAATATTTCAGCATATTTGGGTTACCCGTTAGCCAGCCAGGCTATCCAGTGCCGCTAGTTGGCTGAAAGGCGGCTAGCGGAGGGCTGGCTACTGTGGAGGTAGCGGTCCCAGGCAACGAGGCCAACCCGCACCGGGGACAGCTGAAAAACTGCCCAGGGAAATACCTCACAACAGCGCTGGTCGAGACATGAGCTGGAGCGTGGTGGACGTTGAAGTAAACCAGGAGTACATGTGATCCGAATATGGATGACTGAAACGGCGGGTTAGACGGGCGGTAGCAGGTAGGAAAATCCGCACAAAAAGCTCAGTGCACAAAATGCTCAATAAACCACTCTTAAAAACAACGAATAATCTAAAAAAAAGTCCGTAAAATCAACTATAGATAAGTTAGATCTAGCTCAGGCGGAGAAGCGGCGGACAGTCAACGCCAGCGTCCTCTCCCCTGCTACATTACATTAGAAATATATCGTAAGACAAAGCTCTTCTGAGCTCTGTCTGCTCCAATATTTCTTATTTCAGCCAACTCAGACAATTTGAAAACTGGGGTAACATGCAGTCTCCTTTTGTAACTCCTCTTGTACTTCCTGGTAACTTCCTGGTGGAGATTAATTTATAGTGTAGAAGTATAGAAGAAAAACATCAATGGGTTGGAACTGAACTTTTTGAAACATTAACCCCAAACCCAAAAATAAAATGGAATAAAACGATCGAGTAAGTAGCCTGTGTGCAGTGTGATGGAGAGAATAGAAGCTAAAAGTTAAGGGAGGGGACATCGGTCATTTCTGTTTCAAGAACTAGCCTGGTTTCCTTATTAGCAGAACTAGCCAGTAGAGCCAAGGCCTTTAGCAACCGAATTTTGTTGTTAAGTCGGAAAGGAAATTAAGGGGATTTTACGTAATAGTTTTCTTTTCTTTCAAAATACCTTTGCAGACATTTTAGTAGCGACTACCCTACCCGGAAATGAGTGGTGCAGCTTTGTGCATGGTCGTTCTGCTGTTGCTGGGTGAGTAGCTACAGGCCGTGCTGCATTTAGCATTAATGAAAGGGTTTTTAAAAATGTTTGACCTGCAAATGAATATAACATCAGATCTACCTAAATACAGCCAAATAAGTTGTCTCTTAACAATTTGTTCCAATTTGTAACTGGACACATCTGGACAATGAGAAACACCTGTCAGTCACTTGTTCCAATACCTTTGCTCATAATTGGGTTGTCTGATACAAAAGGTGATATGTTCTAAGTTTAACAAATCTAGATAAAAATACTCGGAAATAAAAGCTGAAATTTAGATCTCATGTACATATTTTCAGCTCAAACTCAATTGTCTTCAGTGTATAGCAACAACAAAGGAATTGACCTTCCTGTTCCAATACTTTTGGAGGGGAAAGTACATGCCAATGACAAGTACAGAAACAAATCCAGTAAAATGTTTTTCCCAAATATTGTGGAGGCCACGGTATATTTACTTTGTTATTTTCCTTTGGGCATGAAAAGCCCAGCACTGTGAGATTTCTCTCTTAATCTGATTGAACATCCAGTTTCCCCACTTTCTCTCATTTCCCTGCTTCTAGCCCTGCAACAAACATGTTCAGCCCACCAAGTGTTTTTATATGCACGCATTGGCCAGTCCATCACCCTCCCCTACAGTGGAGAGCCCAATAAGGTTGTGGAATGGTATTTTAAACAGCCTGCATTCCCTGATTGGCTGCTTGTGGCCAAACTCCACAATGGATCCATTTCCCCAGGACCTGACTTCCAGGGACGGGTGGAGTCCTTCTGTGAGGAGCAGCCAGGAAACTACAGCCTGGTCCTCAGTCCTGTGGTGTATGATGACCTAGGCATTTACGAATGCCGGGACAAGGATGGGTCCATTCTTTCAGATGTGAAGCTACAAATTTCTGGTAAGTGCATATTGCCTTTTTTTCCTGCAAATGTGGTTAATTTCTTTTGGTGCTCATGGATTTCAGTTTCATTTCCCAAAATGTTTTTTGTTGATGACGTATATTATTGTTCTGGATCATTCCAGTCTGTAGAAAACCCACAAACCATGGGCTGTATCCAGCCATTCATCTACCCCAAGCAACATGGTTCACCTGTTCAAATCTTATATTCTCTCTCCCTCTCCATTTCAAATGACTTTTATTGACATGGTAAGGTACACTCACATTGTTCCATCAGAGAATGCTTTGACAAACATAACAGGCAATAATAATTTAACTACAATAAACAATACAATTCAGGAGACATCATACATGTAGAGGTTAACACAAAAATGTCAATGAACTATAATCATTTTGCTTTCTGGTGTCATTGTTTCTCGCTGTCCCTCAGATGTGGCAGTATATTGTGCTGCCACATCCCCTCCTCTCTCCCAGAAGGAATGGTAGCGTCTCTGTGTCTGAGAGTGTCTCAGATTGTGGGCTGACTTCTTTTATTTTGGGGAAATACATTGACCTTGCCTTACTGTATGAGGAAACTCGGTCTCCTCCTCTTCAGTGTTACAGAGTGAGCACAACCTGGCCTCTCTGGCCAGCCTGCTCTGCCAGAGTCCACCTGTCTCAATGGCCAGGTGTTGTTCATTGAGTCTATATTTTTGTTCCTTGAAACCAAGGAACACTTTTACAACCAACTATATCATATACTTCTGGCCTTGAAAGAAAAGGACATCATGATTTTGATGGGAGACATGAATGCAAAGATAGGAGGAAACAACAATGGCAACAAACTAATAATGGGAAGACAAGGACTAGGAACCCTGAACGAAAATAGTCCAGAGCGACCAAGGTGACAGCACAGAAGGAATATGAAGCAGCAAACAAAGAAGTGAAGAAAAGTGTCAGAAGGAACAAGAAGTACATCGAGGATCCAGCACAACAGGCAGAGGAAGCAGCAGGAAAAAACAATCTGAAGGAACTCTACTTAACCACAAAAAAGCTCACTGGCAAGTTCAAACAAACACAAGCACACATTTAAAAACTCACAGGGGACACTCCTCACAAGACCAGTTTAAGAGGTGGACAGAACACTTTAGTCCACTGCTCAATAGGCAGCCTCCTCAACTGACAGCAGAAATTCCACCAGCCGTAAACCTGTTGGAGATAAACTGCAACCCCCCCACCGAGACAGAAATCAAGAAAGCCATTAAGGCCTTGAGAGGAGGCAAGGCAGGGGGACCGGACGAGATACCAGCCGAAGCCCTCAAGGCAGATATTGAAACCTCCACCAACATGCTTCACCATCTCACGCCAATCATCTGGGAGGAAGAAAATGTCCCGTCCGACTGGAGAGATGGCTACAAGATTCCTAAGAAAGCGGACCTTAGGGAGTGCAAAAACTACCAAGGAATAATGCTGCTTTCAACACCAGGGAAGGTGCACAGCCACATTCTACTGGAGAGGCTCCAGAAGGCAGTTGTGGAGAAACTGAGGGAAAACCAGGCTGGCTTCAGGAATAACAGATCCTGTGGAGATCAAATAGCCCCCCTCAGGATTATCATCAAACAATCCATCGAATGAAACTCCCCTGTCTCTGTCAATTTCATAGATTTTGAAAAGGCCTTTGACTGTGTGGATGGGGAGATGCTGTGGAAATTGATGGCACACTGGGGGCAACATGGCTCAGGCAGTAAGAGCAGTCATCTGGCAGTCAACAAACTACAGACATTCATTAACCGCCACTAACCTTCTCAATGAACTACAGACATTAATTAACCGCCACTAACATACTCGACAAACTACAGACATTCATTATCCCCTGCCTACGATGCCTCCTGGGAATATACTGGCCCAACACCAACTCAGACGCCAACCTACGGAAACAATAGAAATTCAAATCAGGAGGAGGAAATGGAATTGGATAGGTCATACACTCAGAAGCCAAACAAATCTATCACAATGCAGCTCTGACTTGGAACCCACAAGGCAGGAGGAAGAGAGGAAGACCTAGAACCACCTGGAGAAGAACCACAGAACAGGAGATGAAGGAGGAAGGGCTGGCATGGCAACAACTGGAGCGGAGGGCACAAGACCGGACAGGATGGAGGGGTCTCATCGAAGACCTATGTTCCTCAGGGAATTTAAAGGCCTAAGAAAAGAAGTAGAATTTCAGTTATTTTTCTTCATGGTGTAGAATGCCCTGCGTGCTTTCTCCTTCAGTTCCTGTACCGTTCCTCTATCCTGTTGATCTTATTTTTAAACTGGAGTAACTAACTGTGTTTTATTGTTTTATTTCCTAAATTGAATCTGGCATAGGCCAGGTTTGACAGTGCTTCTCTACCAGAACCAGGCTCTGTCATCGTCCATGTTCTGTGGGCGACAGCAGAACCAGGTCATTTGCGGAGAGAATTAATTGTATTGCTTTGTCATCAAGGTGTCATTGAGTCCAGGTGCTGCAGATTGCTCCAGCACTGTGGCCAACTCATTGATATAAATGTTGAACAGAGTGGGACTCAAGCTGCAGCCCCTGAGAGAAGAATTCTGTACTTTTGTTTCTGATTTTGACTGCGTATTTGTTTTTAGTGTACATTGATATAATTATATCATGTACTTCACCATTCTGTGTGTTTATTATGCGACATAGAACCCTTCCCAAATGACTGTTCACACAAATGTCTCGGTAGTTGTTGGTCTAATTTGACTCTAAATTTTAAATATAAATGGTAATTAATCCTTGATTCCAGTTTTCAGGGAAATAACCCAGGCTCAGAACCAAATGGCTTCAAAATCACCTTTTGTCACTTTTGGTTGCTGTTTTTTTTTCTCTCCCTCTCTCAGTCCCACCAAGTGTTTCCATAGTGGTGGGAATGCCTGCCAGTCTTCCTTGCTATGGGGGCATTAGTAAACAAGCGCGTGCTGTTGATCTGGATATCCTCTGGAAAAGAGATGGAAAGGTGGTTTACCATCTCTATAACAACGTCACCTATGGGTCCGGGATCAAGAGCAGAGCTTCAGTTTCCCCAGAACAGGCTCTCCATGGAAACATGTCTCTATCCATCAAACAGACACGCTTTTCAGATCAAGGTGACTACCAGTGCTCCTACAGCAGTCCAAAAGAGAGAGGGACCCCAGATTCAACCACGCTCCATGTTACAGGTAAAATACACTTTACAGCTCTAGTTTTGGGGGGGAGGCAAGCAGCTCAGGTGTGTGGGTTCTTGTATTACTTTTACTTAAAATGTAAAATATTTAATAATAAAAAGGAATATTTATATTCTTTAAATATTTTTTACATCATTAATTTTTTCTTGCCCTATACAGTCCCTTCCGAAATTTGTGTGTAATGTATTGGGTCAGCAAGGCCAATTCCTTTGTTTTTGCAATACACTGAATACATTTGGGTTGAGATGAAAAGAAGAACACAAGACAAGAGTTCATAATTTCTGCTTTTATTTCCTGGTATTTACACCTTGATGTGTTAAACTACTTAGAACATAGGACCAAAGTATTGGAACAGAGAGAATTTAAGTAAATGAAAGTAAATAACACTTAACATTTGGTAGCATATCCCTTGCTTGCAATAACTGCATCAAGCCTGCGACACACTGGCATCACCAAACTGTTGCATTGTTCTTTTGTGATGCTTTTCCAGGCTTACTGCAGCCTCTTTCAGTTGTTGTTTGTTTCAGGGAGGTTTTTTCCCTTCAATCTCCTCTTCAGGAGGTGAAATGCATACTCATTTGGATTAAGGTCTGGTGATTGACTTGGCCAGTCTAAAACCACTTTCATTTTTTCTCCTTAATGAAGTCCTTTGTTGTGTTGGCAGTGTGTTTTTGATCATTGTGTTGCTGTAGGAAGTTCCTCCCACTTAGTTTGGATGACTTCTCCCTTGGAGTTGGCACTGAATTCATCCTGGTGATACCGTCACAAGTTACATCATCAATAAAGATTAGTGAGCCCACTCCAGAAGCAAGCCCAAGCCATGACACTTTTTCCTCCATGCTTCACAGATGAGCTTGTATGTTTTGGATCATCAGCATTCTTTCTCCACACTTTGGCCTTTCCATCACTTTGGTAGAGGTTCATCTTGGTCTTGTCAATCCATAAAACTTTGTTCCAGAGCTTTTGTGGCTCTGCTCGTCTTTTGTCATTCAAATTGTAATCTCACCATCCGATTCTTACTGCTGATGGTGGTTTGCATCTTGCTCTCCAAGTCTTCTTCGAACAGTTGATTGAGATGCCTTCACCCCTGCCCTGTGGAGGTTGCTTGTTATGTCACTGACTGGCCTGTGGAGATTGTTTGTCATGTCACTGACTGCCCTGTGGAGATTGTTTGTGATGTAACTGACGGATGTTTTGGGGTTTTTCTTCACAGCTCTCAAAATGTTTCTCTCATCAACTGCTGTTGTTTTCCTTGGTCGACCTGTTTGATGTCTGTTGCTCAGCATGTCAGTGGTTTCCTTCTTTTGCAGGACATTCCCAGTTGTTGTACATGCTATCCCCAATGCTTGTGCAATGGCTCTGATTTCCTCTCTTTTCTAAGCTTCAAAATGGCTGCTTTTCTCCCACAGCTCTCCAGTCTTCAAGTGGGTTTATCTTTTTTAACTCAAATGCAGTCTTCACAGGCAAAACCCAAGACTAAAACCAAGAGTAGACATTCAGAACTATTTATTGTTTAACCAATCAACCTAAGAGGGCACATCTGGGCAACAAGAAATACCTGTCAGTCACATATTCCAATACATTTGCTCACCTAAAAATTGGGTGGTCTGATACGAAAGGTGTTTAATAAATCCATCCATCCATCCATTATCTTAACCCGCTTATCCTGAACAGGGTCGTTGGAGCCTATATACCAGGGTTGCTGGAATACACACTGGACAGGTCGCCAGTCCATCGCAGGGCACACACACCACTCACTCGCTCACACTCATAACCACGGGCAACACGGGGAGAACATGTAAACTCCGCACAGAGAGGCCCTGGCCGACTGGGATTCAAACCCAGGACCTCCTTGCTGTCAGGCGGCAGTGCTACCCACTGCACCGTCCTTGCCTCCTGTTTGTTTAACAAACATTTTTTTAAAAGCTGAAATTTGGATCTGTCATCTTTTGACCTCAAACTCAATTGTCTTCAGTGTATAGCAAAAACAAAGGGTTGTCCTTGCTGTTTTGGAGGGGACTGTATTACCCTATATTGTCGTTCTTACTTTTTTACAAGCATGTTCATATTCCCTGCAAATGTCCATGAGAATGGAAACCTGCAAATATGTAAAAGATGTGTCTCCCCTCTCAGGCCACCCACCCCAGAACCGCACAGTGAAGGCTGGTGAAGAGCTCTCCATACGGCTCCGTACCACAGACCCAGTGAGGGTAACATTCACAGGCCCTGGTCTGGACGAGGTGCTGATGGTCGACCCAAAAGAAGGCCCAGTCACATATGGGGAGCACTGTGGTCAGAGATGTGAGGTTCTGGGCCAGGAAAACACCTTTCTGCTGAGGCGTGTAACACCGGAGGATGCCGGGGTCTACACAGTGTCTGATTCTGAGACCAACAGGACCATCAGCATCGTCTCTCTACAAATCTCAGGTATCATCGAGAAGCTCATTGTGTTCCTCCTGACCCAGGGCGTGGCATCTTACTGGTGCTCTCTTAGTCCACTGGTGCTATAAGCCATTGGGTGAATACAGGGTAATTAATAAAAATAACAACAAACATTAGGGCTGGCCCCAGTGGCCGACTAGCCGAAGCATCAGCCACAGAACCTTTCCGGGACTGTCGAATATTCACAGGCAAATGCAGTTCCCTTGTGCATTAGCAGAAGTGTCTGGTTGTGTGGTGTGCTGCTATGGCAAATCATTCCTTAGCAATAGGCAGACTCGAGCTGACGGCACCTGTGTGAAATGTACCTGTTTGAGTGAAGCAGAGGCGGCTCTCAGTCGATGGAAGCTGAGCGTTCTCAGTGGAATGGGTCTTGATATCAGAGGTTTGCGTGATATCAAGCCGGGCTGGAGGGAGTGGTGGAGGGGTGAGGGACTATGGAAGTCAGTTTGCTGGTTCGACTTGTTCGTGGCCTGATTTTTATCAGCCGTCTCTCCTTACAATGCGTGAGAAATCAACTCATTTGAAAAGTTGAATTTGCCTAACTAGCCGCTAGTCTACTGATAAATGTTGAGAAACAGACAGGAGAAAGCATGAGAGAACCATTATCTTACTAACTAGCTCAATTTAGACCGTTTATGCTGGTATTTTATGGATGAATAATTGATGCTCACCTCAAAGTTGGTCCCATTTGACAACGGTTGAATGACAAACTGCGCATTTTACGTGATTGAATTTGCACTGGTGTAGCCCCTGCAGGGTTAATAGACCACATGCCAACCAGAAGCGGCACCATCTTGCACCTTGTTCCTCGGAGTCAAAATGGCTGCCGCAGACACATGACATGCCTAGGGCGACAGCGCCACAAAAAAAACCCCTGACTAACAGGAAGAAACCTTGAGCAGATCCGAACTCAGGAGGGGGAGCCCATCTGCTTCTGGCTGGCACTGGGCAAACAGTGGGCGTAACAGTAGTATTATATGTAATATAGAAATAAATTAAATGAATGAATTCAATCATTAATTAGGAAATTATATATTCTGCAAATAATAATTATGCCGATGACAAATATTGATGATTATCCGGGAAGGTCTGTTCTTAGTGCAGGCAGGGCAGAAGTGGCAGGTTCGCTGGGGTCAGCTGAGGTCAGCTGGGGTCAGCTGGGGTCAGGGTGTGGTGCTTGAGCTGCTGCTCCAGATTGAATGTGTGGCTGAACCAAAGGTCCATGACTGCAGTGACTCTGCCTGCACTGTGTGACCTCTGACCTCTGACCTCTGACCTCTGATCTGATCGTCACATTCAGGTGCATGTTAATGGATGACGGCATAGACACTGGATCTCTAGCGCCACCGTGTGGCCTGATGGTGGGGGTTCAGCACCTGGCATTGCTGCTGTGCAGCTGTATTTATTATTTACATTATTGGCATTTGGCAGATTAATTTATGACTATGAATGACTATTTATTATTCTTATTGTGTGCTCTGCTGCATTTCTCCCAATTGAGCCCTCTGTCTCCATGTTCTCTCTCTACCCTCTGTCTCCATGTTCTCTCTCTGCCCTCTGTCTCCTTCTGCAGGAGAGACTACAGGAGCAGTGCATTGGATCGTGTTGGTAGTGGTCGTTGGTTGTTTCGGCTGCGTGGTTTTTGGCCTTGTAGTCTGTATGTACTGCAATAACAGACGAAAGGCTAATAGACGAATGGCTGAACAGAGAATCACATACCAACCAGCCGCAGTGGAAGACCCTGCAGCAGCAGAACTACAGCAGCCTGAAGTCCCTGAGCCCTCTCTCTCCGTGACCGAGACCCAGCCTGCTGACCCCCAAAACCGTCCCCTCCTGTCCGAAACGGATCCCACAGAACCCCATCTCCCTGTGTCCGAAACGGATCCCTCAGAACCCCATCTCCCTGTTTCGGAAACGGATCCCACAGAACCCCATCTCCCTGTGTCTGAAACGGGGCTTTCAGACCGGACTGAAGTGCAGGAGAAGAAGAGGTGCAGGGGTCTCGGCCATGGTTAATGAACGACTGAGGCAGAGGGAGAGTGACAGATGGACAGGAATAGAGTGAGAGAGTGAGAGTGATGCATTAGAATAACATTTAAAATGACAAAGCACGAGGAGTCCCGTGACATGGTTGACGAGAATGGCTGCGTAGGGAAGAGCTGCTCCCATCCCCGCTTGTAACTTGCTTCAAAACTCGACAAAGAGCCCAAACCTATTTTAATTATTTTGTTAAAAAGTAGAGTGCAATAATGCCAAATAGCACTAGAAACAACGCAAACTCCTCTAAATCTGGGGGGGAGAAGCCGAGCAAAGTGGCTAATCTAGCTAACCAGAAGAAGCTAACATTCCCTCGTGTCGAACCTAACGTTAACATTGTTGATGGCCATGTTGATAAAGTTGGTTCCTTCCCAAAAGAAGCGGCCGAAGAGCTCGCAAAAATTAATTCTAATTCTAATTCTAGAAAAGTCTGAGGCCCACGACAACAAACTAGAGGCTATTCGGCTGACCACAAGTGCAACAGACGGCAAATTAGCTGATATTGCCAACCGCATTTCTCAAGTCGAAAGCCGTATTGGCTTCCTGGAAGAGGCTAACGAGAGGCAGCAGGCAATCCCCCCCGCTACAGAAGTGGAGGCTATGGCCGCTATCTCGCTGGATGCCGAAAAGGCGTTTGACAGGGTGGAGTGGCAATATTTGTTCTCCACCCTGGTATGTTTCGGGTTCAGTAAGAAGTTCATAGATTGGATTAGACTAATATACATCATCCCAAGGCATCTGTGTTTACTAATGGTATTGTGTCGTCTTCATTTGAGCTGGGAAGGGGCACCGCTGGCAGTGGCTATCTGTGGAGAACCTACATTTCCGGGCATACAGATTGGTGACAAATGTCACAAGCTAATGTTATATGCGGATGATATTCTTCTGTTGGTCTCAGATCCGGAACGGTCCCTTTCTTCTTTATTCAAAATTATTGATAAGTTCTCATCCATCTCCGGTTACAAAGTGAACTGGAGAGTTTTGGTCTACTATACATACTAATATAGAAAAAATGATTGGCCTAGAGATCCCTTTCTCCCCCAGGTTATTCATCTTGGGTGACCCTTCTACATTAAGTGATTTGAACGCAACAATCACTGACTGGATCCAGACAGCTATTATGTTAGGACGCAAACTCCTGGTCCGAGAATGGAAAGCTTCCTCTGCACCAGAACCAGCAGTGTGGCATATGTCTCTTGGTCATCTGGTGTTTGTTTTTGTTTTTTTTATATATATGTACACAAATGTATGTTAACACTATTCTTTAATACATTTGTAAATGTGTTGTAAATACAATTTTTTTTTTAATCTAAACGCACACTAACATCCATCCATCCATCCATCCATTATCTTAACCCGCTTACCCTGAACAGGGTCGCAGGGGGGCTGGAGCCTATCCCAGCATACATTGGGCGAAAGGCAGGAATACACCCTGGACAGGTCGCCAGTCCATCACAGGGCACACACACCATTCACTCACACACTCATACCTATGGGCAATTTAGACTCTCCAATCAGCCTAACATGCATGTCTTTGGACTGTGGGAGGAAACCGGAGTACCCGGAGGAAACCCACGCAGACACGGGGAGAACATGCAAACTCCGCACAGAGAGGCCCCGGCCGACGGGGATTCGAACCCAGGACCTCCTTGCTGTGAGGCGGCAGTGCTACCCACTGCACCATCCGTGCCGCCGCACACTAACAAAAAAAATATATTTTTCAATATATATTTTTTGTTAATGACAATATAATCTCCACAAAGTGCCTGACATTTTTCAGGAATTTTCTTATTTTTTTTAACTGGGCTGATTTTTAAATGTGAAACATTTAGTTCAAACATTTGTACTTCAGGCCCGGGGGTCCCCTGAAGCAGCAGACAGGTACCAGGTGGCCAGAAGGCGGGGGGGGGGGGGGGGAACGGTGGATTGCTCGAGTCTTTGCCCCAAGTGAAGGAGTTCAAGTATCTCGGGGTCTTGTTCACGAGTGAGGGTAGAAGGGAGCGTGAGATCGACAGGCGGATCGGTGCAGCGTCAGCAGTAATGCGGGCGTTGCACCGGACCGTCGTGGTGAAGAGGGAGCTGAGCCGGAAGGCGAAGCTCTCGATTTACTGGTCGATCTACGTCCCAACCCTCACCTATGGTCACAAGCTTTGAGTAGTGACCGAAAGAACGAGATCGCGTATACAAGCGGCCAAAATGAGCTTCCTCCATAGGGTGGCCGGGCTCAGCCTTAGAGATAGGGTGAGGAGCTCGGACATCCGGAGGGAGCTCGGAGTAGAGCCGCTGCTCCTTTGCGTTGAAAGGAGCCAATTGAGGTGGTTCGGGCATCTGATCAGGATGCCTCCCGGGCGCCTCCCTTTGGAGGTTTTCCGGGCTCGTCCAACTGAACGGAGACCCCGAGGGAGACCCAGAGCCCGCTGGAGAGATTATATATCTCTCCTGGCCAGGGAACGCCTCGGGATCCCCCAGGAGGAGCTAGAATGCGTTGCTGGGGAGAGGGACACCTGGAATACCCGGCTTTGCCTACTGCCCCCGCGACCTGACTCCGGATAAGCTGGAGATGATGGATGGATGGATGGATGGATTTGTACTTCAAATGAATTTGCCACCCAGAATTGGTGGGATACAAAAAAGTTGACTACTCACTACTTGCACTATGTATTCCCCCTTGATATTGTTATTTTTTGCCTGTTGTTGTACTCAGGGTATTCTGCCAAATGCTAGTTTGGAAGTTGATTGTACTCTTCAAGGGTTCTGATTATCTGTATGTTTACACTGGGACTCGGAGAATATGCTGATATTTAGTGTGATATTTAGTGTGCACCCTATATTTAACAATAACTCCTTGTTGACAGTTACTGCAATAGGGCTATATAACGTGGGTATTAACCCAGGGTTGCAATAATGTAATTGTATCGACAAAAAGCTATGAATGTATCAAAAATGTTTTACTTATGGACATAAATTTTGAACATTTTCTTTAAGAACATTTAAATGGCTTCTATGTTAATTGCGTTGTAAAGCACAATGACAATGTACATTATATACCTAAAATTACACATTTGTTTAATTATGATTTGCAGCATGGATGACGAAAGCCGTCTGCTTAGTAGCCTAAATAATACATATGAATAGCATTAATACACGTTTTATCTTCCACGGCTTGATTTCAAGTTTCTTAAAAAGAAATCGTAGGCTAGGACACGTTGTTGTCAAAACATACATAAATCAAGCAGGGCCGAGGTGGCGCAACAGGCTAAGATGCAGCGGACACAGTTTGCTGCAGTTGCACACCGGGGACCATGGTTCGATTCTCGGTCCTGCCAAAAGCCAAGTTTGGCGTAATTGGCTCGCTGCTCCCTGCTCCCTGCTCCAGAGGGAGGGACTTGGCAGGGTTAGTAGATCGCCTTGGAATCACGGTCGCCGAGGGACGGGGTGTGACAGACCACCCACCCCAGATCCTCACAGTGAAGGCTGGTGAAGAGCTCTCCATACGGCTCCGTACCACAGACCCAGAGAGGGTAACATTCACAGGCCCTGGTCTGGACGAGGTGCTGATAGTCAATGCTAACGTCACATATGGGGAGCACTGTGGTGAGAGATGTGAGGTTCTGGGCGTGTAAAATAATTTATCCGAAAACAAACCCAATTTCCCCATGTTTGAAATGGATGCCATAGAACTCTGTCTCCCTGTGCCAGAAACAAAGCCTTTGGATTGGTAAGATCATCCGATCTTTTCTGCACGGCTTTCAACCCTTCACACTACGGAGTTGAAATTGTACTTCCTGCTCAGGTCTTTCAGCGCACTTGTCCCTGTAAATGTGAATGGAAGCATAATGCTGTTTTTAAGCAATGTGTGTTTTATTATAGTTTAACGGTTATTTTGTACTTTGACTGATTAAAAATGAGTAATATTTGTACAATCCAATGCTGTTGAACTGTGTTCTCTGGTCCTGTCCTTTTTGGACAGTGATTTGCATCAACACCTCTGGATCAACAGCATTAAATGAACTATAATCATTTTGCTTTCTGGTGTCATTGTTTCTCGCTGTCCCTCAGTTTGTGGCAGTATATTGTGCTGCCACATCCCCTCCTCTCTCCCAGAGGGAATGGTAGCCTCGCTGTGTCTGAGAGTGTCTCAGATTGTGGGCTGACTTCTTTTATTTTGGGGAAATACATTGACCTTGCCTTACTGTATTCCTCACATTTCATGAGGAAACTCGGTCTCCTCCTCTTCAGTGTTACAGAGTGAGCACAACCTGGCCTCTCTGGCCAGCCTGCTCTGCCAGAGTCCACCTGTCTCAATGGCCAGGTTGTGTTCATTGAGTCTATATTTTTGTTCCCTGAAACCAAGGAACACTTTTACAACCAACTATATCATATACTTCAGGCCTTGAAAGAAAAGGACATCATGATTTTGATGGGAGACATGAATGCAAAGATAGGAGGAAACAACAATGGCAACAAACTAATAATGGGAAGACAAGGACTAGGAACCCTGAACGAAAATTCTCCAGAGGGACCAAGGCGACAGCACAGAAGGAATATGAAGCAGCAAACAAAGAAGTGAAGAAAAGTGTCAGAAGGAACAAGAAGTACATCGAGGATCCAGCACAACAGGCAGAGGAAACAGCAGGAAAAAACAATCTGAAGGAACTCTACTTAACCACAAAAAAGCTCATTGGCAAGTTCAAACAAACACAAGCACACATTTAAAAACTCACAGGGGACACTCCTCACAAGACCAGTTTAAGAGGTGGACAGAACACTTTAGTCCACTGCTCAATAGGCAGCCTCCTCAACTGACAGCAGAAATTCCACCAGCCATAACCTGTTGGAGATAAACTGCAACCCCCCCACCGAGACAGAAATCAAGAAAGCCATTAAGGCCTTGAGAGGAGGCAAGGCAGAGGGACCGGATGAGATACCAGCCGAAGGCAGATATTGAAACCTCCCCCAGCATGCTTCACCATCTCACGCCAATCATCTGGGAGGAAGAAAATGTCCCGTCCGACTGGAGAGATGGCTACATTGTGAAGATTCCTAAGAAAGAGGACCTTAGGGAGTGCAAAAACTACCAAGGACTAATGCTGCTTTCAACACGAGGGAAGGTGCTCAACCGCATTCTACTGGAGAGGCTCCAGAAGGCAGTTGTGGAGAAACTGTGGGAAAACCAGGCTGGCTTCAGGAATAACCGGGGCGACATGGCTCAGGCAGTAGTCTGGCAGTTGGAGGGTTGCCGGTTCAATCCCCCGCCCGGGCTGTGTCAAAGTGTCCCTGAGCAAGACACCTAACCCCTGAATGCTCCTGACGAGCTGGTCGGCGCCTTGCATGGCAGCCAATCGCCATCGGTGTGTGAGTGTGTGTATGAATGGGTGAATGAGAAGCATCAATTGTACAGCGCTTTGGATAAAGGCGCTATATAAATGCAAAACCAAAACCAATAACAGATCCTGTGGAGATCAAATAGCCCCCCTCAGGATTATCATCAAACAATCCATCGAATGAAACTCCCCTGTCTATGTCAATTTCATAGATTTTGAAAAGGCCTTTGACTATGTGGATGGGGAGATGCTGTGGAAATTGATGGCGCACTGGGGGCAACATGGCTCAGGCAGTAAGAGCAGTCATCTGGCAGTCAACAAACTACAGACATTCATTAACCGCCACTAACATTCTCAACAAACTACAGACATTCATTAACCGCCACTAACATTCTCAATGAACTACAGACATTCATTAACCGCCACTAACATACTCAACAAACTACAGACATTCATTAACCGCCACTAACATTCTCAACAAACTACAGACATTCATTATCCACTGCCTACGATGCCTCCTGGGAATATACTGGCCCAACACCATCTCAGACGCCAACCTACGGAAACAATAGAAATTCAAATCAGGAGGAGGAAATGGAATTGGATAGGTCATACACTCAGAAGACAAAACAAATCTATCACAAACCCACAAGGCAGGAGGAAGAGAGGAAGACCTAGAACCACCTGGAGAAGAACCACAGAACAGGAGATGAAGGAGGAAGGGCTGGCATGGCAACAACTGGAGCGGAGGGCACAAGACCGGACATGATGGAGGGGTCTCATCGAAGACCTATGTTCCTCAGGGAATTTAAAGGCCTAAGAAAAGAAGTAGAATTTCAGTTATTTTTCTTCATGGTGTAGAATGCCCTGCGTGCTTTCTCCTTCAGTTCCTGTACTGTTCCTGTATCCAGTTGATCTTATTTTTAAACTCAAGTAACTAACTGTGTTTTATTGTTTTATTTCCTAAATTGAATCTGGCATAGGCCAGGTTTGACAGTGCTTCTCTACCAGAACCAGGCTCTGTCATCGTCCATGTTCTGTGGGCGACAGCAGAACCAGGTCATTTGCGTAGAGAATTAATTGTATTGCTTTGTCATCAAGGTGTCATTGAGTCTATTCATTTCCTTGGTCGACCTGTTCGATGTCTGTTGCTCAGCATGCCAGTGGTTTCCTTGCAGGACATTCCCAGTTGTTGTACATGCTATCCCCAATGCCTGTGCAATGGCTCTGATTTCCTCTCTTTTCTAAGCTTCAAAATGGCTGCTTTTCTCCCACAGCTCTCCAGTCTTCATGTGGGTTTATCTTTTTTTAACACAAATGCAGTCTTCACAGGCAAAACCCAAGACTAAAACCAAGAGTAGACATTCAGAACTATTTATTGTTTAACCAATCAACCTAAGAGGGCACATTTGGGCAACAAGAAATACCTGTCAGTCACATATTCCAATACATTTGCTCACCTAAAAATTAGGTGGTCTGATACAAAAGGTGTTTAATAAATCCATCCATTATCTTAACCCGTTTATCCTGAACAGGGTCGCTGGAGCCTATGTACCAGGGTCGCTGGAATACACACTGGACAGGTCGCCAGTCCATCGCAGGGCACACACACCACTCACTCACTCACTCTCATAACCACGGGCAACACGGGGAGAACATGCAAACTCCACACAGAGAGGCCCCGGCCGACTGGGATTCGAACCCAGGACCTCCTTGCTGTGAGGCGGCAGTGCTACCCACTGCACCATCCTTGCCTCCCATTTGTTTAATAAACATTTTTTGAAAAGCTGAAATTTGGATCTGTCATGTACATCTTTTGACCTCAAACTCAATTGTCTTCAGTGTATAGCAAAAACAAAGGGTTGTCCTTGCTGTTTTGGAGGGGACTGTATTACCCTATATTGTACTTTTTTACAAGCATGTTCATATTCCCTGCAAATGTCCATGAGAATGAAAACCTGCAAATATGTAAAAGATGTGTCTGCCCTCCCAGACCACCCACCCCAGATCCTCACAGTGAAGGCTGGTGAAGAGCTCTCCATACGGCTCCGTACCACAGACCCAGTGAGGGTAACATTCACAGGCCCTGGTCTGGACAAGGTGCTGATGGCCGACTCTAACAAAGACCCAGTCACATATGGGGAGCACTGTGGTCAGAGATGTGAGGTTCTGGGCCAGGAAAACACCTTTCTGCTGAGGCGTGTAACACCGGAGGATGCCGGGGTCTACACAGTGACTGATTCTGAGACCAACAGGACCATCAGCATCGTCTTTCTACAAATCTCAGGTATCATCGAGAAGCTCATTGTGTTCCTCCTGACCCAGGGCGTGGCATCTTATTGGTGCTCTCTTATTACACTGGTGCTGTAAGCCATTGGGTAAATACAGGGTAATTAATAAAAATAACAACAAACATTAGGGCTGACCCCAGTGGCCGACTAGCCGAAGCATCAGCCAGGACCGGGACTGTCGAATATTCACAGGCAAATGCAGTTCCCTTGTGCATTAGCAGAAGTGTCTGGTTGTGTGGTGTGCTGCTATGGCAAATCATTCCTTAGCAATAGACAGACTAGAGCTGATGGCACCTGTGTGAAATGTACCTGTTTGAGTGAAGCAGAGGCGGCTCTCAGTCGATGGAAGCTGAGCGTTCTCATTGGAATAGGTCTTGATATCAGAGGTTTGCGTGATATCAAGCCGGGCTGGAGGGAGTGGTGGAGGGGTGAGGGACTATGAAAGTCGGTCTGCTGGTTCGGCTTGGTTGTGGCCTGATTTTTATAAGCCGTCTCTCCTTACAATGTGTGAGAAATCAACTCATTTGAAAAGTTGAATTTGCCTAACTAGCCGCTAGTCTACTGATAAATGTTGAGAAACAGACAAGAGAAAGCATGAGAGAACCATTAACACAAACTGCGCATTTTACGTGATTGAATTTGCACTGGTGCAGCCCCTGCGGGGTCAATAGACCACATGCCAACAGGAAGCGGCACCATCTTGCACCTTGTTCCCCGGAGTCAAAATGGCTGCCACAGACACATGACATGCCTAGGGCCACAAAAAAACCTCCTGACTAACAGGAAGAAACCTTGAGCAGATCCGAACTCAGAGGGGGAGCCCATCTGCTTCTGGCTGGCACTGTGCAAACAGTGGGCGTAACAGTAGTATTATATGTAATATAGAAATAAATTAAATTAATGAATTCAATCATTAATTATGAAATTATATATTCTGCAAATAATAATTATGCAGATGACAAATATAGATGATTATCCGGGAAGGTCCGTTCTTGGCACAGGCAGGGCAGAAGTGGCAGGTCAGCTGGGGTCGGCTGGGGTCAGCTGGGGTCAGCTGGGGTCAGCTGGAGTCAGCTGGGGTCAGCTGGGGTCAGCTGGGGTCAGGGTGTGCTGCTTGAGCTGCTGCTCCAGATTGAATGTGTGGCTGAACCAAAGGTCCATGACTGCAGTGACTCTGCCTGCACTGTGACCTCTGACCTCTGACCTCTGACCTCTGATCTGATCGTCACATTCAGGTGCATGTTAATGGATGACGGCATAGACACTCTGGATCTCTAGCGCCACCGTGTGGCCTGATGGTGGGGGTTCAGCACCCGGCATTGCTGCTGTGCAGCTGTATTTAATATTTACATTATTGGCATTTGGGAGATGAATTTATGACTATGAATGACTATTTATTATTCTTATTGTGTGCTCTGCTGCATTTCTCCCAATTGAGCCCTCTGTCTCCATGTTCTCTATCTGCCCTCTGTCTCCATGTTCTCTCTTTGGCCTCTGTCTCCATGTTCCCTCTCTGCCCTCTGTCTCCATGTTCTCTCTTTGGCCTGCCTCCCTCTACAGGAAAGTCTACAGGAGCAGTGCTTGCGATCGTGTTGACAGTGTTCTTTGGTAGTTTCGGCTCCATTGGCCTTGCAGTCTGGATGTACTGCAAAAACAGATGAGAGGCTAACAGACGAATGGCTGTACAGGGAATCACATACCAACCAGCCGCAGTGGAAGACCCTGCAGCAGCAGAACTGCAGCAGCCTGAAGTCCCTGAGCCCTCTCTCTCCCAGCTTGCTGACCCCCAAAACCCTCCTGTCCAAAACGGATCCTACAGAACCCCATCTCCCTGTGTCCAAAACGGATCCCACAGAACCCCATCTCCCTGTGTCCGAAATGAATCCCACAGAACCCCATCTCCCTGTGTCTGAAACGGGGCCTTCAGACCGGACTGAAGTGCAGGAGAAGAAGAGCAAAGAGGTGCAGGGGTCTTGGCCATGGTCAATGAACGACTGAGGCAGAGGGAGAGTGACAGATGGACGTCCCGTGACGTGGTTGACGAGAATGGCTGCCATCCCCGCTTGTAACTTGCTTCAAAACTCGACAAAGAGCCCAAACCTATTTTAATTATTTTGTTAAAAAGTAGAGTGCAATAATGCCAAATAGCACTAGAAACAACGCAAACTCCTCTAAATCTGGGGGGGAGAAGCCTAGCGAAGTGGCTAATCTAGCTAACCAGAAGAAGCTAACATTCCCTCGTGTTGAACCTAACGTTAACATTGTTGATGGCCATGTTGATAAAGTTGGTTCCTTCCCAAAAGAAGCGGGCGAAGAGCTCGCAAAACTTAATTCTAATTCTAATTCTAGAAAAGTCTGAGGCCCACGACAACAAACTAGAGGCTATTCGGCTGACCACAAGTGCAACAGACGGCAAATTAGCTGATATTGCCAACCGCATTTCACGGACCAAGCTGAGTGTATTTCAAGCGTCATGTTTTGCAGACGCAATTTAGTTGTGTGTAATTTTATTGTGTTTATTGTGTTACACCCAGTGTAAGTTTTATTGTTGTGTGTTATTTAGTTTATTTTTGTGTGGTGATGTTATGTATTAGGTCAGTATGGGTTCAGCAGAATTTGCATGATATCATGTTATGTCAATTAGCAGTACAACTAGCTTAAAGTTAATGAGCTGGAATGTCAGAGGCCTCCAAGGTGTGGTTAAGAAGAAGAGAATATCAACTTTCATTAAATCCAAAAAGTGTGACATAGTATTTATGCAGGAGACCCACCTGTTAGTAAATGAATCCCAGAAGCTTTGCAAGGATTGGGTGGGCTTTGTGGGGGCGGCTTGTAGTAGTAGCAGGAGCAGAGGGGTTGCAATATTAGTAAATAAGTAGGGCTGTCAAAATAACGCGTTAATTTCGATTAATTAATTATAGAGTAAATAACGCGTTAAAAAAATTAACGCAATTAATGATGCGCTGTGATGCCCTTGACCCCGTACGTCACTGGCCAGGAGCTTTGCAAACAAGATGGAGGCTGATGAGAACACGTTGCTTGGCGTATTGAATGGGGAATATACATTCAAAAAACGGCCGGATGGAACTGTTGACAGGAGTACGGTTCTGTGCAATTTGTGCAGCAAGGAATTTGCGTACCATCGGAGTAACTCGAGCCTAAAATATCACCTCAACGCAAAACACATAGCAGTGAGCTCGGTGGTCCGCTCAGCGACTGATGCTAGCGTTAGCAACCAGGCTCGTCAAGCCACACTGGAGGAGGCGTTCAGACGCCACCTGAGCAAGTCTAGTAGTGACCGATTGACCAACTCACTCGCAAAATGGGTTGCAATGGACTGCAGGCCAGTTTCGGTGGTCGAGGACAGGGGGTTAAGGGAGGCGTTGCAGATTGCGTCCACCGACACAACTTACAAGCCGCCATCGAGAGGCACAATTGTGTCAAAAATCCATCAGCTATACGACGCCGAGAAGACTACTAAAGCTGGTGTGTTGGCGAAGGCTGAATATATTGCCCTGACAGGGGATCATTGGACCTCGGTGAGCAATCAGAATTACCTCGGCATGACTGCACACATTAGTGACAGTAAGTGGAAGCTTCAGTCATTTGCTTTAACCATGTGACCGAGACGGTCACCAGGCACACTGCGGATGCCTGCGCCGAACAGTTTCTGTCTGTGGCAGACGACTGGAAAGTTCAATATAGTTCATAGTTCAAATGAATTTGCTCACCCAGAATTGGTGGGATACAAAACGGTTGTCTTCTTCCACTATGTATTCCCCCTTGATATTGTTGTTGTTTTTTTTGTAAGATATTTTTTAGGCCTTTTTCAGCTTTTTTGGACAGTATAGTATAGAGAGACAGGGAGAATGGGAGCGAAAGACATGCGACAAATGTCAGACGGTCTGAGTTGAACCGCCGATGTCGCGGCTCACAATGAGCATGCTCTACAGGCTGCAATCTGCAGGCTGCGCCACCGAGACACCCCTGAGTTTGTGTTCTAAATTGTTTTCAAGTTCAAGTTTCATTTCAACTGTGTGAGTTAATTATTTCATTATTAATTGCTTATCATATTATTAATTGCTTATCCTTTACTAATTGCTTATACTATTATTGGTTGCTTATGCTGGAGTGATCCAGAGCATACACACTTATGAAAGTATCATAACTTGCTTTGTATTAATGGAAACTATTTTCTGTGAACTGTGTGGGTTGAGATGTCTCTCTTCCTTCTCTGCCCTGCGGGCTCTGAAGGCCACAAGGCACTGCGAGGCCTAGAGACAACATGGTAAAGAAGGGATTTATTTTTTCATGTTGTTTTTAAGCCCTGTGTATTTTATTATAGTTTAAGGGTTATTTTTACTTTGACTTATTAAAAATGAGTAATATTTGTACATTCCAAAATTAGTCATATTTGTACCATTGCTGTTGAACTGTGTTCTCTGGTCCTTTTTGGACAGTGACATGTATCAGCACCTCTGGATCAACAGCATTGTGTGATGAATTGTGGCAGATTTATTATGTCTGGCATTCCTCTTTACCTTGCCATGAAAATAATGTGAATGTATTTGTACTGTTAATTGTTCGACATGGTGCCTTCATATTTCTCTGAAGGGGTCTGACATTTTTCAGGAATTTTCTTTTTTTTTTTAATGGGCTGATTTTTAAATGTGAAACATTTAGTTCAAACATTTGTAGTTCAAATGAATTTGCTCACCCAGAATTGGTGGGATACAAAAAAGTTGTCTACGTGTTTACTTGCACTATGTATTCCCCCTTGATATTGTAGTTTTTTGCCTGTTGTATTGTTGTACTCAGGGTATTCTAGCTGCCAACTGTGGCATGCTAGTTTGGAAGTTGATTGTATTCTTCAAGGGTTCTGATTATCTGTATGTTTACACTAGGACTAGGAACTGTACTGTCCTCTCAGGTCCTCTTCGCACTTGTACTTGTGTTTGATCTGCACTTCGTTGTACATCGCTGTGGATCAGGGTGTGCTAAATGCAGTGTAATGTAATGAGGTGCCTGGATTGGATCACGCCTGTGTGGCCTCCATGATGTGAAGTGGAACTTTGTTTCAGATAAACATGTACAAACTTACTGATTTATTATTGTTATGGTTGTTATTATTGTTATGTACTGTTCAGTATTTTCATATCATTGTATTAATATGATTCATATGTACGTACATTCAATAAGTACAGTTGGGTTACAAAAAATAGCAGTACAACATCAGTAACCTGATGAACCAGTTATTAGTAGTTATATTTCTGCATGGCAAATAATTTAATTGCAGATGTAGTAGCGTAATATAAAAACAACAGACCCAACTGTCATGACATGCACGCTGCTTGTTTTGAGTAATTGGCTCATTCATTGAAAGGGGCGTGTTCAAAATAGTAGCAGTTTATGCAAAAATGTGGAGTTTAGAGCATTCATTCTGTGAAAAAACAGGTGTCATTAATGGTCCTTTATTAAGGAAGAAGGAAAGCAAATGTTTCACATATTGTTATAAAACACATTTCCTTCTGAATTGCTAAGTAAAATGGGCAGTTCCAAACATTGTTCAGAGGAACAACGTCAATTGATAAAAAAGTTGATTGGAGAGGGGAAAACATAGAAGTGCAGCAAATTATAGGATGCTCAGCTAAAATTCTCAAATGGCAACGAAAACCCAAAACGCGGTAGAAAACATGCAACTACTGTTAAAACAGATCAAAGAATAATCAGAATGGCAAAGATTGAGCCATTCAGCAGCTCCAGAAAGATCAAAGATGATCTACAATTACCTGAAAGTGCTGTTACAGTCAGAAGATCAAAACTAAGCTATCAGCAAGAAGCCCCCATTGTTAAAAAAAAATGGCATGTGCAGAATCGATTAAAATTTGCCAAGGAACACATCAATTGGCCCAGAGAAATATTACGAAACATTCTGTGAACTGATGAGAGTAAAATTGTTCTTTTTGGGTCTAGTGGTTGTCAACAGTACGTCAGATGACCCCCGGCTACTGAATTAAAGCCACAGTACACTGTGAAGACAGCAAAGCATGGTGGCACAAAAATCATTGTATGGGGATTTGTTTCATACTACGGTGTTGGGTTTGTATACCAGGGATCATGGATCAGTTTGAATAGATCAAAATACTTGAAGAGGTTATGTTGCCATATGCTGAAGAGGAAATGGCCCTGAAATGGGTGTTCCAACAAGACAATGACCCCAAACACACAAGTTAGCGAGCAACATCTTGGTTCCAGACAAAAAGGATTGAGGTAATGGAGTGGCCAGCTCAATCCCCAGCCTCAACCCCATTGAAAACTTGGTGAACTTGGGGTGACATTAAAAATGCAGTTTCTGAAGCAAAACCTAAAACTTCACAGGAACTGTGGAATGTAGTTTGTTCATCCTGGGCTGAAATACCTGTTTCTAGGTGGCAGAAGTCGGTTGAATTGATGCAATGCAGATGCGCAGCAAAAACAATGGTTATGCAACTAAATATAGTCCAGTAATTTAAAGTGAAGTTAACTCTTTAAAAACCCATCCATCCATCATCTTAACCCGCTTATCGTAAAAAGGGTCGCAGGCGGGCTGGAGCCTATCCCAGCATACATTCGGCGAAAGGTAGGAATACACCCTGGACAGGTTGCCAGTCCATCACAGGGCACACACACCATTCACGCACACATGCTATTAAAAGCTATTAAAAAATGTTTTGTAATACACTGCAATTTATTTGAACACAACTGTACATTTTTAGTTCATGCCAATAAAGCAATTTGAATTTGACTGATGGGATT
Source organism: Conger conger (assembly GCF_963514075.1). Lineage (NCBI taxonomy): Eukaryota > Metazoa > Chordata > Actinopteri > Anguilliformes > Congridae > Conger > Conger conger. The sequence continues at coordinate 2,482,141 of NC_083765.1, forward strand.
CAAATTCAATGAGATTGACAGAGGGAGACGGAGAGGGAGCCAGTGACAGGGAGAGAGACAGAGGGAGAGAGAGGGTGACAGGGAGAGTGACAGAAGGAGAGAGAGAGGGTGGCAGAGGGAGAGAGTACACAATGGCCTTTATCACATTAACTTGGATATATGTCTGCACTGCTCTCCTTGAGAAAAGTTGTTGTTGGGGCCCAAGAACTGAGCCCCGCGGGACTCCAGTTTGTAGGGGGTGAGGGTCGGAGACTAAGCCCCTCCAAGTCACCTGGTCGGAGCGACCAGAGAGGTAGGAAGAAAACCAAGTGAGTGCAGACCCTGTGACACCCATCCCAGACAGCGATGAGAGCAGAATCTTATGGTTGACTGTATCGAAGGCGGCCGACAGGTCGAGGAAGATGAGGACAGAGGAGAGGGATTTGGCTTTAGGAGAGTGGAGTGCCTCAGTGACCACGAGCAGGGCGGTCTCAGTGGAGTGGCCACTCTTGAAGCCAGACTGGTTGGGGTCATGGAGATTGTTGTGAAGAAGATAAATGGACAGTTGGGAGCAGACCGCCCATTCCAGAGTTTTAGCGAGAAAGGGAAGAAGAGAGACAGGCCGGTAGTTGTTCAGGGCAGAGGGGTCAAGAGTAGGTTTTTTGAGCAGGGGAGTGACTCTGGCCCTCTTCTAGGAAGAGGGCATGGTGCCGGAAGAGAGGGAGGTGTTGATTAGAGAGGAGAGAAAAGGGAGAATGTCATCGGATATAGACTGTAGGGGAGAGGGGATGGGGTCAAGAGGACAGGTGGTCGGGTGGTGGGAGTTTCAATGTGTCGGCGTCAGAGAGGGGAGAAAAGGAGGCTAGGGAGTAGGGGAAGGTAGGAGGGTCAGCAGGGGGAGAGGGTTGTGAGAAGGAATTGCGAATGGCATCAACCTTCTTTTAAAAGAAGGAGACAAAGTCATCAGGTGTGAGTGATGAGGGGGGTGGGGGGGGGTGGGGGGCAGAAGAGAGGAGAAGGTTGAAAACAGTTTGCGGGGATTAGAGGCGGCCGCGTTAATTTTCGAGTGAAAGAAGGAAGATTTAGCTAGAGAGACAGAGGAATGGAAAGATGATAGGAGGGCATGGAAGGAAGCCATATCCAAAAGCCAAGGACTGGGGGGGGAGGCCCGAGCTAGTTTGGTGGTGAGGGGACACAGAGAGTCAAAGGAAGATGAGAGGGAGGACATGAGAGTTGTAGCAGCATCATCGGGAGACAGTCGAGAGAAAGACTCCGTGGATGGTAGGGAAGAGAGGATTGTAGATGAGAGAGTGGAGGAAGACATGTGGCGTAGGTTCCGCCAACAGGTGACAGTGGATGGTGGGAGAGATGGATGGGTGGAAGAGAAAAAGAGATGAAGGAGTGGTCAGATATATGGATTGGTGTTACAGAGAGGTTGGTTGTTGTGCAGCTCCTTGTGAAGATGAGGTCAAAAAGGTTGCCTGCTTTGTGGGTGGGAGGGGAAAGAGTGAGGGTAAGGTCAAAAGAAGAGAGGAGGGAGAGAAAGGTAGACTGGGTGGACTCTGAGTTGAGGTTGAAGTCACCCAGGAGGATCAGGGGGGTGTCATTGACTGGTGAGGAGCTGAGGAGGATGTCCATCTCATCCAAGAAGCTCCCCAGAGGACCCGGGGGGCGATAAACAACAATAAACAGTTTGCACGGCAAAGTAACAGAAACCGCATGAAATTCAAAAGAGGAGAAGGCGAAGGATGAGGAGAAGACACTAGATCTCCATGAGGATGAGATTAGGAGACCTGTGCCACCTCCTCTGCCAGAAGTTCTGGGTGTGTGGGGAAAAGAGAAGGCAGAGGAAAGGGCAGCCGGGGTGGCCGTGTTCTCTGGTGAGAGCCACGTTTCAGTTAAAGCAAGAAAGTCAAGGTTGAGGTGGAAGGCATAGGCAGATATGAAGTCTGCTTCCTGGACGGCAGACTGGCAGTTCCAGAGGCCACCAGCCACACAGAGATCAATACCAGCGGATCTGGGAGGGAAGATGAGGTTAGAGATACTGCCCATGTTGGCGGGAGGCGAACCTCCTACCTGACTGGGACCTGGGGAGAGGAGAGAGGACAGGGGTGGGAAGGAAACACAGGGAGGGAACTAGGGAGGACAAGAGGAATACTACGTAGTGAAATGAGGGCAGGCAGCAAAAACAAAATCAATCATCAGGCTCTCAGACAGCCTCGATGGACACCCGTAGATAGACACCCTCGACTTTGTACGCCTGTGACTTTGTACGCCTGCGACTTTGTACGCCTGCGACTTTGTATGCCGAGACAAGTAGCCGAGGCTGCCGCTGGTGCGCTACACAACTGCTTAAATAACACTGACACTGAATCACAGAAAATGTTACAAACCCACTGGAGAACACTAATGCACACTGAAGTGAGTTCAGGTGTGCCAGTAATTATACCCTAAGCAAGGTGCAAACTATTGGCTCCTCCTACAACAAAAGCTGTGGCCTGCCAGCCAGTAAAAACAATAGCCTAACTTAATAGCCTAGCTCACCTGAGAGAAACAAACACCTAACCCAGTTTCACTGTAATCTAAATAAACACCACTTGTATTAGCTAACAAACAAACAAATACACAGCAGAACACTATAATGAGAACTTAAACTGAATTTAGAAACAGCAAACAAACAAATGATACCTAACTAATCCAGGAGTAAATGCTACCAACCCACTGCAGAACACTAATGCACACTGAAGTGAGTTCAGGTGTGCCAGTAATTATACCCTAAGCAGGGTGCAAACTATTGGCTCCTCCTACAACAAAAGCTGTGGCCTGCCAGCCAGTAAAAACAATAGCCTAACTTAATAGCCTAGCTCACCTGAGAGAAACAAACACCTAACCCAGTTTCACTGTAATCTAAATAAACACCACTTGTATTAGCTAACAAACAAACAAATACACAGCAGAACACTATCATGACAACTAAATATTGAATTGACTATTTAATAAGGCTTAAACCTAGCTATAAAATCACTCATGACTAAGTATGTTCCGTTATAAGCAATTGGAAATATGCTGGTATTTAGTGTGACATGGTGCACCCTATATTTAACAATAACAATAACAATAACTAGTAATAGTCGCTTTGGATTAAAAGCGTCTGCCAAATGACTAAAATGTAAATGTAAAATGTAATAACTGCTTGTTGACAGTTACTGCAATAGGGCTATATAACGTGGGTATTAACCCAGGGTTGCAATAATGTAATTATATTTACAAAAAGCTATGAATGTATCAAGATTCTGTTTTGTTACTTATGGACATAAATTTCATAAACATTTTCTTTAAGAACATTAAAACGGCTTATATGTTAATTACGTTGTAAAGCACAATGACAATGTACATTATATACCTAAAATTACACATTTGTTTAATTATGATTTGCAGCATGGATGACGAAAGCCGTCTGCTTCGTAGTCTAAATGGTAAATGGTTGGCATTTATATAGCGCCTTTATCCAAAGCGCTGTACAATTGATGCTTCTCATTCACCCATTCATACACACACTCACACACCAACGGCAATTGGCTACCATGCAAGGTGCCGACCAGCTCGTCAGGAGCATTTGGGCGTGTCTTGCTCAGGGACACTTCGACACAGCCCGGGCGGGGGATCGAACCGGCAACCCTCCGACTGCCAGACGACTGCTCTTACTGTCTGAGCCATGTCGCCATAGAATAATTAAATAATACATAAGATTTGAATAGCATTAATACACGTTTTATCTTCCACGGCTTCATTTCAAGTTTCATTTAAAAAATCATAGGCTAGGACACGTTGTTGTCAAAACATATCTAAATCACACACACATCACATCATTGACCCATGTACTAAAAAAAGTCACATCAACTAGGTGCCGTCATCAAAGCACACTGTGTTGAAAGCATAGACTGTATAAAGAATAGGTTTAAAGTTTCGGCGTTCTATGACGAAGTAGTATGTTACTTTTTACTGGTAGTTTACTGGTGTTGTATTTGATTTGGGACACCGCCCTTTCCCCGCATATTCGGTAGCACAGCTCCTCATCCAGCCAGTCAAAATATAGCAGAAACCTCATCCATCCAATCACAACACAGCAGAAATATCATCCAGCCAATCACAACACAGCAGAAATATCATCCAGCCAATCAGGGGGAGGGGTGGACAGTGAGCCACGGATGATTGGACTGTCGAAAGGTCATGTGGTCTTTGTCATGTGACAGGGGTGTGGAGATGGGCAGGGAGCTGGTGGTGACGTTCTTCTGCTTCCTGGCCGTTGGTGAGTTCCAGAGAAATGCAATTGTGTCCCTGGTGAGTTCAGTTACGAGCGAGACAGGTCTGCCCTCCGTTTCTAAATACTACACGGTTCGGGAGTGGAGAGCTCCAGTCCTGACGGACCGGTGTGTATCCTGGTTTTTGTTCCAGCCAATTATTTTGGTTTCGGGTTTCTAAACCGCTGTAGAGGCCAATGCTGGCTCAGTGCTGTTCTGGTTCACCACAGCGAAGCAGCCATGGGCATGCATGGAGTCTGCAGGGTCATGAGTAACGCAAGTGTAAGGTCAAAGGAATGGCTGGCCTGATGAGTGCAGAAGTGGGGATGAAATCCTGGACCGGATCAACCCTCGACCGGACAGAATCATAATGGATTTGATCAGAACTGGGTCAATTATATACGTAATTGTTTTGGATTGAATTACTTTTCTGCACTGACCTGACAAAATTTGAATATGTTGGCAAATGCTAGCTTACGGTTTGCCGTCTTGAAAACACGTCTGTATCCCCCCCCATCTTCCATCACACAGGCCACAGCCAGCTGCCCCCCCCCTCCCCCTCTCTGCCTGCCCAGATCAGCGTGTCCCCCCCTTGGCACGCCCTCCCTCTGTCGCAGTCTGACCTGGGCCTCCTCTTCTCCAACACCACCCCGTTCGCCTGCTCGCAGTCCCTGCTCATGGTGCCTCCTGCAGGGGCGCGCTCCACACCGGGGGTCCAGGCTTCCTTTGGGCCTTACTTCACCTCACAGGTAAAACACACACACTCACACACACACACACTCACACTTACACACACACACACACACACTCACACATACACACACACACTCACACACATACACACACACACACACACACACACACATACACACACACACTCACACACATACACACACACACACACACACACACATACACACACACACTCACACACTTACACACACACACTCACACACACACACACACACTCACACACACACACTCACACACTTACACACACACACTCACACACTCACACACACACACACACACACACACTAACACACACACACACACACACACACACTCACACACTTACACACACACACTTACACTTACACTCACACACTTACACACATACACACACACACACACACTCACACACACACACTCACACACTTACACACACACACTCACACACTCACACACACACACACACACACACACACACACTAACACACACACACACACACATACACACACACACAAACTCACACACACACACTCACACACTTACACACACACACTCACACACTCACACACACACACACACACACTCACACATACACACACACACTCACACACATACACACACACACACACACACACACATACACACACACACTCACACACTTACACACACACACTCACACACACACACACACACTCACACACACACACTCACACACTTACACACACACACTCACACACTCACACACACACACACACACACACACTAACACACACACACACACACACACACACTCACACACTTACACACACACACTTACACTTACACTCACACACTTACACACATACACACACACACACACACTCACACACACACACTCACACACTTACACACACACACTCACACACTCACACACACACACACACACACACACACACACTAACACACACACACACACACATACACACACACACAAACTCACACACACACACTCACACACTTACACACACACACTCACACACTCACACACACACACACACACACACACACACACACACACTAACACACACACACACACACACATACACACACACACAAACTCACACACACACACTCACACACTTACACACACACACTCACACACTCACACACACACACACACACACACACTAACACACACACACACACACACACACACTCACACACTTACACACACACACTTACACTTACACTCACACACTTACACACATACACACACACACACACACTCACACACACACACTCACACACTTACACACACACACTCACACACTCACACACACACACACACACACACACACACACTAACACACACACACACACACATACACACACACACAAACTCACACACACACACTCACACACTTACACACACACACTCACACACTCACACACACACACACACACACACACACACACACACACACACTAACACACACACACACACACACATACACACACACACAAACTCACACACACACACACACACACACACACATACACACACACACAAACTCACACACACACACACACTCACACACTAACACACACACACACGCACACACACACTTACATGCATACTTACACACACACACACACTTACATGCATACTTACAAACACACACACTTGCATGCATACTTACATACACACACACGCATGCATACTTACACACACACACACACACCCATACACACACTTGCATACTCACACAAACACACACACACACACACGCTCACACATTTACACACACACACACACACACACTTACATGCATACACACACACACACACACACACAAGCCCACAAAGCCAACACGCACACACATATGCACATCCACACAAACACATGCAAACATGCATGCACACGTGAATAAATTCACAAGCACATACATACACAAACAGTACATACACACACAGGCATCCATGCATCCTGCATCCATGTACACACACATTTTCTGGATTGGTCTTCTTGTGTGTGTGCATGTGTGTGCAACTCTGTTATTGTTATGATCCTGATCCAGTTTTTAGTGCAGTAAGTGAATTCTGTCCCAGATAATAACTGACAGTGCAGAAATGATAATGTTCCTGAAGCTGAGATGAGCTTGTGATGTTTAACAATACTTAAACAACAAAGACTGGAAACATAAGAACAGTCAACAAACATGAAAACAAGAACCCTCTCCTTCTCTCCCTCTCTTTCCAATTCAATTCAATATTCTTTATGAGCATGAAATACATACAGTAAATATTGCCAGAACATAACAGAAATACACACACACAAATACAGCAATTCCAGATGTAATTTAGAAACAGAGAACAAAATAGACTATTGAGACGATTTACTGCAATTTTATTTACAAGTTGAGCAGGTAATATGTTCAGGTGTAATGTAATGTGTTCTTTTATTTCATCTGGGTGATTTCTCACTGCCACTGTTTCTCTCTCCCTCTCCCCCTCTCTTGCTCTCTCTCTTGCTCCCTCCCTCCCTATCTCCCTCTCTCTCTCTTTCTCCCTCTCTATCTCTCTCTCTTGCTCTCTCCCTCCCTCTCCCCGATCTCCCTCTCTTGCTTTCTCTCTCACTCCCCCTCCCTCTCCCCTTCTCTCCCTCTCTATCTCACTCCCCCTCTCTCTCTCCCTCTCTTGCTCTCTCTCCCCCCCTCTCTCTCCCCCTCTCTCCCCCCTCCCTCTCTCTCTCTCTCTCTCTCCCTCCTCCAGCCAGTCCCTGGATCCCCCCTCCCTCTCTCCCCCCCTCTCTCAGCCTTCCTCTTGTCTAACACTGTGGAAAGAGAGAGGGACGGGGAGAAAGGAGAGAGGTTCAGGGTTCGTGTTTTGTTTCACTGGCGCGGGGAGGCCAGCAGAGGGCGCTGTGTCACTCTTCACGCGTTCAAGGAGACAGAAGAGCAGAGAGCTTCCTGTGTCACACAGGTAAGCTCAAGGATATTATAATCCTGCTATCTGATTGGTTAATAGCAGTGAGAAAACAATACTTCTGATAACTATGACGCTTTTTCACAGGTCTATTTCAATTAGTACTGCACACTATGGCAAAGCAGTCATTCAAGTCAAAATGAAAGACTGTTTTTAATTGGATTGTGTCTGTAATATTGATATTGTTTTAATGGGATTTCATCCTGTTTGCATCTGTGCTGCTCTGTGTCTGTGGTTTCATAAAAAAGGACTCCTGCAAAGGTGTATTTACTGGTTGTTTTACTATTCACTACAGTATACACTCTCAAATGGAGAGTCAACATATATTTTTTAAACGGTCAAACAGGCATTACAAAAACATAACTTGAAAGTGACAATACATGACAGTACTTTGACTTACACACTGAAGCCAGCAGACAGACATTCTTGTAATACAGGCAATTATACATAAGACAATCCAGTTCACAAGACATGGGTAAACTGTAGCATTAACATTGTTAAACCGCAACATTCCCTCTAGGGTCTTCCAGTGCACTTGTCCCTGGTTATGATTTGCACTTTATTGTACGTCGCTCTGGGTAAGAGCGTCTGCCAAATGCCCGTCGTGTAATGTGATGTAAATGTGCACTCCTACAGAGGCTTGCAGGTCTTGCGACACTTTCGTCCTCTGTGGACTCTCTCAGGCGCCTCTGGGGCTGTGCGTCGTCTCTCTGGACCTGCCGAAGCGCTGGTTCCGGGCGGGAAGGCGACACGGCCACGCACTGCACTACCCGCCCAGGCACAGGGACCGCCGCTGGGCCCGGCGACTCCGCCACACCCTGACCGCTCCCAGGACCGAACCCGGCCGCTCCGCCCACCACGTCCAGCTCTACTACTCCTCCAGCGTGGCCTCGGGCCCCAGACGGGCGCCCCCTGGCTGCGCGGAGGAGCAACTGCAGCAGTCCCAGAGGAGGCTCCGGTACCTTGGGCCGCTGGCTGGCGCTGGGGGGGACTATCAGTCTGGAGGGCAGCTGGGCCGTTCGGATCGGCAGGAAGAGGAGGAGCTACTACTGGATCCCAATGTACTGATTGGTTATGGGCGGGGACCGGTCCGTGCCGGTCGACCAATCGGGGTTTCTGTGAGCGTGCGGGCAAATTTCACCGGGGATTTTGTGGTCATCAGGTACGTTCGTCCCAGACCTGGGTTCAAATAGCATTTGTTTTGGATTGAAATACTTTTCTGTGCTCTATTGATCCTGCCTGGAGTATTCGGAGGCGCAGATGGGCGGGGTTTACACTTCTGGGATCATTTCATTTGTCCAAATACACCAGGCAAGCTTAGACAAATGCAGAAAAGTCTTTGACTCTAAAACAAATCCTAGTGAACCTAGGTCTGGTTCATCCGAGTGACACTTTAACACTCAGTTCAGCTTCTCCTCCATTGTGCAATGTCTCTTTAATCCAGACTCCGTGTGAGGAAGGGGTTGATGTCCTTGCTGGCCCAGCCGTCTGTGGCATCCGAGTTCTGGTCCACTTCGCTGGAAAGGACCCCAGGATCCAGTCATGACATCATCTCTGTCATCTGCCTGAGGGACGCGCGCGGGCAGGGCCGCAGCGGCAGGTATGCAGCACGCCCCTGTGAGGTCATCGGAGAGCCAGGTGTGATGACCAATGAGGGATGGGCGATTGGTGACATTACCTTTTGCACAGAAACCAGGGAAGAGGTCGACCAGTCAGGGAGTGCGTTGTTAACAGAACAATAGAGCAATGCTGATGGTGATTGGTGGATGCCCAGAGCCCGGCAGGGTGATGTCCTGACTTTGCTCCAGTGCCACGGGAGCAGTTCCGCATTTAAACCAGGGATCACAGATCTCCACCTACCACTTAAAAACCAGAGGGGTGCCCCACCAATCATGGAGTTTGGAACTGCTGGTCGCCTGGACAGCCAAGTGCCTCTCGGTCATCAGAACAGTACTCTGATTGGTCGAGCTCCTCTCTGTCTTCGATGCATAAAATTGACCCCTATTCCATTATCCCTGATTTAAATCCCTGTTTTTTTAATCAGATACTATACTCTCTATCTGTTTCCCTTCTTTCTCTCTCTCTCTCTCTCCCTCTCTCTCTCTCAGCCCCTCTGTTCTTCATCAGGTCGCATGTTTCTCATTGGATGGTTTGGAGGGGAGCTTTAGGGTTGCCATGACAGTGGCCGTACACTGGTGGGTGGAGTATTCTGGCCGCAACAGCCCACTCCCGCCACACGGTGGCGTGGTGAGCACATTCTCCTTCACAGACCGGGAGATCGTAGGCATCACCCCCATAACTGAGGTACTACCACCTGCTGTGACTACGACTACTGCTACTGCTACTACTGCTGCTACTGCTACTACTGCTAGTACTACTACTACTACTGCTACTGCTACTACTGCTTCTACTACTGCTGCTGCTACTACTACTACTGCTGCTACTGCTACTGCTACTACTGCTACTGCTACGACTACTGCTACTGCTACTGCTACTGCTACTGCTACTGCTATTGCTACTGCTACTGCTACTACTGCTACTGCTACTACTGCTACTACTACTGCTACTACTACTGCTGCTACTGCTACGACTACTACTCCTACTACTACTACTGCTACTACTGCTAGTACTACTGCTACTGCTACTACTGTACTGCTACTGCTGCTACTACTACTACTACTACTGCTACTACTATTACTACTGCTACTACTACTACTGCTACTGCTACTACTGTACTGCTACTGCTACATAATAATACTAAACTTTTATATAGAAACCATATCAAAATCAGCAGTTAGTTCATCAGTTAAAGCATTTCTATTTCACCCTCACCTTGTCTCTTTGGTCTGAACTGGATAATGGCTCACTGCCATAAACTTGCTCTGAGGAACCAAGTTTTCACACAGAGCAGCACGATCATCAACACTGCCATCCTGAACAGCCAGCGCGTGTCAATTCCTGTCCTGGTCCTGGCTGTGGGTCCTGAGGGGAAGGTGTCTGACGTCACCGCCGCGGTCACCTGCCGTTCGGCTAACGAGGACATCGTCAAGGTAACTGCGCCGCAGTGTGAACTCTGCTGACGGAGCGTCTTCACACTTGTCCCTGCATCCGATCTGCACTTCGTTGCGTGTCGCCCTGGATGAGAGCGTCTGCTAAATACCTTGTGATGTAATGTAATGTAATGACAGAATTCATCTCATTGGGTTTGAGGATACGCAGAGTTAGTAATGCTCGTCGTCTGATTGGTAGGTTTCCAGTGACTGCTCCACCCTCTTTGTGGACGGGAGCGAATCGGGGGTGGGCAGCGCTTGTGTGGGGGTGGAGTTCCGCCTGGGCAGGCTCGGGGGGGGGCAGTGCGTGTCCGTCTGGGTGCCCGCGCTGCCCCTCCGGGTGTCCCTCTCCGACCCCGTCCTGAGCCCCATCCAGGGCTGGAGCCAGCTGGCCCAGGGCCGGTGAGTCCCATCATCGCTCAGAAACAAACGGCTCCCAGCCCTCCCCAAGGGCATCTGAAGCAGGGGTGGGCAACTCCAGTCCTGGGTGTGTGCAGGATTATAGCAGGGGTGGGCAACTCCAGTCCTGGGTGTGTGCAGGATTATAGCAGGGGTGGGCAACTCCAGTCCTGGGTGTGTGCAGGATTATAGCAGGGGTGGGCAACTCCAGTCCTGGGTGTGTGCAGGATTATAGCAGGGGTGGGCAACTCCAGTCCTGGGTGTGTGCAGGATTATAGCAGGGGTGGGCAACTCCAGTCCTGGGTGTGTGCAGGATTATAGCAGGGGTGGGCAACTCCAGTCCTGGGTGTGTGCAGGATTATAGCAGGGGTGGGCAACTCCAGTCCTGGGTGTGTGCAGGATTATAGCAGGGGTGGGCAACTCCAGTCCTGGGTGTGTGCAGGATTATAGCAGGGGTGGGCAACTCCAGTCCTGGGTGTGTGCAGGATTATAGCAGGGGTGGGCTGTCTACAAGACAGTAACTTTTATCAGCTTCTGTTTATATCGAAGAATGTGGCTAAACAGTTTTAGGTGAAGCAGTGTTACTCAACAGGGTAGGAAATTATTGATTGGAAATGTGCTCAATGCTCAATGCTCACGGTCTCTGTGCTGCGAGACACAGGTGCACCCTGTGCTAAACGCTCATGGTCTCTGTGCTGCGGGACACAGGTGCACCCTGTGCTAAACGCTCATGGTCTCTGTGCTGCGAGACACAGGTGCACCCTGTGCTAAACGCTCATGGTCTCTGTGCTGCGAGACACAGGTGCACCCTGTGCTAAACGCTCATGGTCTCTGTGCTGCGAGACACAGGTGCACCCTGTGCTAAACGCTCACGGTCTCTGTGCTGCGAGACACAGGTGCACCCTGTGCTAAACGCTCACGGTCTCTGTGCTGCGAGACACAGGTGCACCCTGTGCTAAACGCTCATGGTCTCTGTGCTGCGAGACACAGGTGCACCCTGTGCTAAACGCTCACGGTCTCTGTGCTGCGGGACACAGGTGCACCCTGTGCTAAACGCTCATGGTCTCTGTGCTGCGAGACACAGGCGCACCCTGTGCTAAACGCTCACGGTCTCTGTGCTGCGGGACACAGGTGCACCCTGTGCTAAACGCTCATGGTCTCTGTGCTGCGGGACACAGGTGCACCCTGTGCTAAACGCTCACGGTCTCTGTGCTGCGAGACACAGGTGCACCCTGTGCTAAACGCTCATGGTCTCTGTGCTGCGGGACACAGGTGCACCCTGTGCTAAACGCTCACGGTCTCTGTGCTGCGAGACACAGGTGCACCCTGTGCTAAACGCTCACGGTCTCTGTGCTGCGAGACACAGGTGCACCCTGTGCTAAACGCTCATGGTCTCTGTGCTGCGAGACACAGGTGCACCCTGTGCTAAACGCTCATGGTCTCTGTGCTGCGAGACACAGGTGCACCCTGTGCTAAACGCTCATGGTCTCTGTGCTGCGGGACACAGGTGCACCCTGTGCTAAACGCTCATGGTCTCTGTGCTGCGAGACACAGGTGCACCCTGTGCTAAACGCTCACGGTCTCTGTGCTGCGAGACACAGGTGCACCCTGTGCTAAACGCTCATGGTCTCTGTGCTGCGAGACACAGGTGCACCCTGTGCTAAACGCTCACGGTCTCTGTGCTGCGAGACACAGGTGCACCCTGTGCTAAACGCTCACGGTCTCTGTGCTGCGAGACACAGGTGCACCCTGTGCTAAACGCTCACGGTCTCTGTGCTGCGAGACACAGGTGCACCCTGTGCTAAACGCTCACGGTCTCTGTGCTGCGAGACACAGGTGCACCCTGTGCTAAACGCTCACGGTCTCTGTGCTGCGAGACACAGGTGCACCCTGTGCTAAACGCTCACGGTCTCTGTGCTGCGAGACACAGGTGCACCCTGTGCTAAACGCTCACGGTCTCTGTGCTGCGAGACACAGGTGCACCCTGTGCTAAACGCTCATGGTCTCTGTGCTGCGGGACACAGGTGCACCCTGTGCTAAACGCTCACGGTCTCTGTGCTGCGGGACACAGGTGCACCCTGTGCTAAACGCTCATGGTCTCTGTGCTGCGAGACACAGGTGCACCCTGTGCTAAACGCTCACGGTCTCTGTGCTGCGAGACACAGGTGCACCCTGTGCTAAACGCTCATGGTCTCTGTGCTGCGAGACACAGGTGCACCCTGTGCTAAACGCTCATGGTCTCTGTGCTGCGGGACACAGGTGCTCCCTGTGCTAAACGCTCATGGTCTCTGTGCTGCGGGACACAGGTGCTCTCCCGTCTATCAGCGTTCTGCGGTCCAGGTCCTGGCGCAGTTCACTGCTCAGTCTGTGGAGACCGGCCAGCTCACCTACATGCTGGGTTCACCCGATTGGTTCATGGACGTGACTGAACTGGTCCGTGACTGGCTGAAGGTGGAGCACCCAATGGTGGCTGAGCTCGACGAGCGAACCTATCTGATTGGCTTACAGCCTGGAGTGACATCCCTGCAGGTGAGTGCAATACCTCAAAAGTTATAACAGTCAATCTATCAGTCTGATGGTCTGTCTATGTCTGAATGCCTGTGGGTATACCGGTGTGTGCATGCGTGTGTGTGTGTGTGTGTGTGTGTGTGTGTGTGTGTGTGTGTGTGTGTGCATGTCTATATATGTGTATACTGTCACTGAGCACTTTATTACGAACACTATTTTGATCATTCTTTGTGGCATGGATTCCACAAATGGTAAATAAAGCATTTATAAAGTGCTTTTATCCAAAGTGCTTTACAATTGATGCTTCTCATTCATACACGCACTCAAATACCAATAGCGATTGGCTGCCATGCAAGGCACCGACCAGCTCATCAGGAGCAATTTGTTGGCTGCACATGCATGCTGCGAATCTCCTGTTCTACCACATCCCAAAAGTGTTCCAAAACTGGATTCAGATCCGATGACTGGGAAGGCCACTGAAGAACATCGAACTCATCGTTATGAAACCAGTTTGAGATGACTTTTGCTTTGTGACATGGTGCATTATCATGCTGGAAGTAGCCATTAGAAGATGGGTACATTGTGACCATGAAGGCCATCTGCCTGCAGAACTGCACTCACTGGATGGTTTTTTGTTTTTCGCTCCATTCTGAGTAAACTCTAGAGACTGTTGTGCATGAAAATCCCAGGAAATTAGCAGTTACAGAAATACTCAAACCAGCCCATCTGGCACCAACAATCATGGCATAGTCGGAATCACTGAGATCACATTTTTCCCACATTCACATTCAGTGAAGCTCCTGACTCGTATCTGCATGACTGTATGCACTGCACTGCTGCCACATGATTGGCTGATTAGATAATCACGTGAATAAATAGGTGTACAAGTGTTCCTAATAAAGTGCTCAGTAAATGCGTGTGTGTGTGTGTGTGTGTGCGTGTGTGTATGAGCGCGTGTGTGAGTGTGCGTGTGTGTGTGCGTGTGTGTATGAGCGCGTGTGTGAGTGTGTATGTGTGTGAGCGCATGTGAGTGTGTGTGTGTGTGTGAGAGTGAGTGAGTGAGTGAGTGAGTGAGTGAGTGAGTGAGTGAGTGAGTGAGTGAGTGTGTGTGTGTGTGTGTGAGCGCGTGAGTGTGTGTGTGTGTGAGCACGTGTGAGTGTGTGTGTGTGTGAGCACGTGTGAGTGTGTGTGTGTGTGAGCACGTGTGAGTGTGTGTGTGTGTGTGTGTGAGTGAGTGTGTGAGTGAGTGAGTGTGTGTATGTGTGTGAGTGTGTGTGTGTGTGTGTGTGAGTGTGCGTGTGTGTGTGTGAGCGCGTGTGTGAGTGTGTGTGTGAGCGCATGTGAGTGTGTGTGTGTGTGTGTGTGTGAGTGAGTGAGTGAGTGAGTGTGTTTGTGTGTGAGCGCGTAAGTGTGTGTGTGTGTGAGCGCGTGTGAGTGTGTGTGTGTGTGTGTGTGTGTGTGTGAGTGAGTGTGTGAGTGAGTGTGTGTGTGTGTGTGTGTGCGTGTGTGTGCGTATGTGTGCGTGTGTGTGTGTGTGTGAGCGCGTGTGCGTGAGCGTGTGTGCGCGTGTGCGCGTGTGCGTGACTGCGTGTGTGAGTGTGTGAGTGTGTGTGTGTGTGAGTGTGTGAGTGAGTGTGTGCGTGTGCGTGCGTGTGTGAGTGTGTGTGTGTGTGCGTGTGTGAGTGTGAGTGTGTGTGTGAGTGTGTGTGTGTGTGTGTGTGTGTGTGAGAGTGTGTGTGTGTGTGTGTGTGTGTGTGTGTGTGAGAGAGTGTGTATGTGTGTGTGTGTGTGCGTGCTTGTGGATTGAGACGGGTTTTCTGTCTCTTCCTGTCCCTCTGCCCCTCAGGTCATATCTAACCAATGGGACGGAGTCCTGGGTTCCTGTGATGTCACTGTGACTGCGGACCATGTGACACCCGGTGACCTATCAGTCCAGCTGGTGGGAGGACTGAGTCTGTCAGTCACTGCCAACCCGGCCCACCCCTCCATAGTCACGGCAACGGCTATGGCTCACAACATTCTGTACAGCTATGGGCAGGTTTGTGGGAGACCATGCCACAGATTCTTGATCTTACCAGACGGTCAACTCTTTCATCCCTCCATTCTCTCTGCAAGCACACATGGATTTTTGCTAGTGTCCTAAAGTGGTCTGAAACATATGCAGTAATGGCATTACATCGACTCTAACAGAGTGCAGGTGGGGACGTATGTTCTCTGTAGCTGCTGAGTGTGTGTGCTTGTGTGTGTGTGCATGCGTGTGTGCGCTACACTGCTGTGTGTGTGTGTTTGTGTCTTGTAGGAAGCATCCTTCAGCGTCTGGCTCCAGTTCAGCGATGAAACGGCCACGCTAGTCTCCGCCTTCGAGCCCGCCCCCTTCTCCCTGCAGCTGTCCTCATTGGCTGAGACTGTGGTTGCCGTGACGCCCGGGCCGACCCAGCGGGTGGTTGCCCAGGGCGATGGGGGCGGACCTTTGCTGAGGGCAGAGCTGCTGGTCTCCACCTGTCAGCCAATGTCTGACTCGGCTCAGAAGCAAGCAGCCAATGAGAGAGCAGGCATGGGAGGAAGGGGCGGGACTAAGACGCTAGCCAGGGGCTCTGGTTGGGTGAGAGTGAATGTGGACTGGGAGCTCCACCCTGAGGGCGGCGAGGAGCCCAGGTTCGAGGTGCTGGAAATGTCTGACCTGTCCGAGAGAGAGCTGTATGAACTGACCACTTCCTCTGGCCTGGACAGGGAGGAGGAGGAGGAGGATGAAGATGCCTATGGTGGCAGGAACCACAGCCTGAGGTAAAATATAAATACATCAAGATTTTTTCTTTCCATCCTTGTTGCAGAGCAATAATAGTCACCTCAAAAAGTATTGGAACAACGAGGCCAATTCCTTTGTTTTTGCACTACACTTAGTACATTTGGGGTTGAAATGACAACATAAACACGAGAGAAGAGTTCAGAATTTCAGCTTTTACAGTGGGAGCAATAATTATTTGATTCCCTGCTGATTTTGTAGGTTTGCCCACTTACAAAGAATGGAACTGTGTAGAATTTTAATCATAGGAACATTTTAACATTGAGAGACAGAATATCACAAAATAATCCACAATAACAACATCATATAAATTTTATATCATATTTTCACATGAAATAAGTATTTGATCCATAGAACAATAGGACTTAATACTTGGTGGAGAAACCTTTGTTGGCAAGCACAGAGGTCAGATGTTTGTAGTAGTTTTTCACCAGGTTTGCACAGATCTTGGGAGGGATTTTGGTCCACTCCTCTTTGCAGATCCTCTCCAAATCCTTAAGGTTCCGAGGCTGTCACTTGGCAACTCGAAGCTTCAGCTCCCTCCACAGATTTTCAATGGGATTTAGGTCTGGAGACTGGCTAGGCCACTCCAGGACCTTAATATGCTTCTTTTTGATCCACTCCTTTGTTGCCTTGACCGTATGTTTTGGGTCATTGTCATGTTGGAAGACCCATCCACGACCCATTTTCAGTGCTCTCACTGAGGGAAGGAGGTTGTCGCCCAAAATTTCCTGGTACATGGCCCCATTCATCCTCCCCTGGATACAGTGAAGTCGTCCTGTCCCCTTAGCTGAGAAACACCCCCAAAGCATAAGGTTTCCACCTCCATGCTTCACAGTGGGGATGGTGTTCTTGGGGTTGTACTCAGCATTTCTCTTCCTCCAAACATGGCGAGTTGAGTTGATGCCAAATAGCTCTATTTTGGTCTCATCTGACCACATCACCTTCTCCCAAGCCTCCTCTGGATCATCCAGGTGTTCTTTGCAAACTTCAGATGGGCCTGTACATGTGCCTTCTTCAGCAGAGGAACCTTGCGCAGCAGGATTTTAATCCTTCACGGTGTAGTGTGTTACTGATGGTTCTCTTCGTGACTGTGGTCCCAACTGCCTTCAGGTCATTAACAAGCTCCTCCTGTGTAGTACTGGGCTGATCCCTGACCTTTCTCATGATCATTGATATCCCACGAGGCGAGATCTTGCGTGGAGCCCCAGACCGAGGGAGATAAAGGCGCTATATAAATGCCAAACATTTACATTTACGTTTAGATTGGCGGTGACTTTGTGTTTCTTCCATTTTCTAATAATTGCTGTTGTTAACGTCTCACCAAGCTGCTTGCTTATTTTCTTGTAGCCCATCCCAGCCTTGTGCAGGTCTACAATTTTGTCCCTGATGTCCTTAGTCCTTTGTCTTGGCCATGGTGGAAACATTGGAATCTGATTGTGTGGACAGGTGTCTTTTATACAGCTATATAACGATGTAACAAGTTGACACAGGGGTTTTGGGTAATGAGTTGAGATTAGGAGTGCTTCTTAATGGAAAACTAACTGGTCTGTGGGAGCCAGAATTATTGCTGATTGGTAGGGGATCAAATACTTATTTAATCCAAAAATACGATAATACATTTATTAAATGTATATGATGTTGTTATTGTGGATTATTTTGTGATATTCTGTCTCTCAATATTAAAATGTACCTATGATTAAAATTCTACACAGTTCCATTCTTTGTAAGTGGGCAAACCTACAAAATCAGCAAGGGATCAAATAATTATTGCTCCCACTGTATTTCATGGTATTTACACCTAGATGTGTTAAACTACTTAGAACATAGAACCTTTGGTATCAGACCACCTCATTTTTAGGTGAGCAGAGAATATTTAAGTAAATATAACACTTAATATTTGGTAGCATATCCCTGTTTGCAATAGCTGCATCAAGCCTGCAACCGATTGACACCAAACTGTTGCATTCTTCTTTTGTGAAGTCTTTCCAGGCTTTTACTGCAGCCTCTTTCAGTTGTTTGTTTCGGGGGGTTTTCCCTTCAGTCTCCTCTTCAGGAGGTGACATGCATGCACAATTGATTTAAGGTCTGGTGATTGACTTGGACAGTCTAAAGCCTTCCACTTTTTCTACCTAATGAAGTCCTTTGTTGTGTTGGCAGTGTGTTTTGGGTTGTTGTATTCCCTCCCAATTAGTTTGGACACATTTCTCCGTAAGTTAGCAGACAGTATGTTTTTGGAGACTTCTGAATTCATCCTGCAGCTGCCATCATGAGTTACATCATCAATAAAGATTAGTGAGCCACTCCAGATGCAGCCATGCAGGCCCAAGCCATAACACTTCCTCCACCGTGCTTCACAGATGAGCTTGTATGTTTTGGACCATGAGCAGGTCCCTTCTTTCTCCACACTTTGGCCTTCCTGTCACTTTAGACCAGGTTAATCTTGGTCCCATCAGTCCATACTGGGGGCGACATGGCTCAGGCAGTAAGAGCAGTCATCTGGCAGTCGGAGGGTTGCCGGTTCGATCCCCCGCCTGGGCTGTGTTGATGTCTCCCTGAGCAAGACACCTAACCCCCAAATGCTCCTGACGAGCTGGTCGGTGCCTTACATGGCAGCCACTCGCCGTTGGTGTGTGAGTGTGAGTGTGTGTATGAATGGGTGAATGAGAAGCAACAATTGTACAGTGCTTTGGATAAAGGCGCTATATAAATGTCACAATTTACCATAAAACGTCAGTATATCCCTAGGGCACAATTGGCCACTAAATTTGGAGAAAAAACAAATGCAGCCTTCACAGGCAAAACCCAAGGCTAAAACCAAGAGCAGACAATCAGAACTATCAGTCACATGCTCACCTAAAAATTGGATGGTCTGATACAAAAGGGGTTATGTTCTAAGCTGTTGAACAAATCTAGATGAAAATACCCGGACATAAATGTACAATGTACTGTCATCTCATCTTTTGACCTCAAACTCGATTGTCTTCTGTGTTCAGCAAAAACAAAGGAATTGACCTTGCTGTTCCAATACTTTTGAAGGGGACTGTAAGCCATATCTAAGATATGCCCAAGATATTCTTTTTTTTAATACATAATCAAAATTACATCATCCTCTGTTCGTATGAACAGTTGTAATGTGGTAATCTCTCACTCTTGTGATGTGGTAAACTCTCACTCTTGTGATGTAGTAAATCTCTCACTCTTGTGATGTGGTAAACTCTCACTCTTGTGATGTAGTAAATCTCTCACTCTTGTGATGTGGTAAACTCTCACTCTTGTGATGTAGTAAATCTCTCACTCTTGTGATGTGGTAAACTCTCACTCTTGTGATGTGGTAAACTCTCACTCTTGTGATGTAGTAAACTCTCACTCTTGTGATGTAGTAAACTCTCACTCTTGTGATGTAGTAAATCTCTCACTCTTGTGATGTAGTAAATCTCTCACTCTTGTGATGTAGTAAATCTCTCACTCTTGTGATGTGGTAAACTCTCACTCTTGTGATGTAGTAAACTCTCACTCTTGTGATGTAGTAAATCTCTCACTCTTGTGATGTAGTAAATCTCTCACTCTTGTGATGTAGTAAATCTCTCACTCTTGTGATGTGGTAAACTCTCACTCTTGTGATGTGGTAAACTCACTCTTGTGATGTAGTGAATCTCTCACTCTTGTGATGTAGTAAACTCTCACTCTTGTGATGTAGTAAATCTCTCACTCTTGTGATGTAGTAAACTCTCACTCTTGTGATGTAGTAAATCTCTCACTCTTGTAATGTGGTAAACTCTCACTCTTGTGATGTAGTAAATCTCTCACTCTTGTGATGTAGTAAACTATCTCTCTTGTGATGTAGTAAACTCTCACTCTTGTGATGTAGTAAATCTCTCACTCTTGTGATGTAGTAAACTCTCACTCTTGTGATGTAGTAAATCTCTCACTCTTGTGATGTAGTAAATCTCTCACTCTTGGGATGTAGTAAACTCTCACTCTTGTGATGTAGTAAATCTCTCACTCTTGTGATGTAGTAAACTCTCACTCTTGTGATGTGGTAAACTCTCACTCTTGTGATGTAGTAAACTCTCACTCTTGTGATGTAGTAAACTCTCACTCTTGTGATGTAGTAAAACTCTCATGTTCATTTCCCCCAGGAGCCCACTGGAGAGAGCAGTGCTGAGGCCTGGCCGTAATGGGGGAGGGGTGTTCTCCCCCCCCAGCAGAGAGGGGGGCGGCGGGGGGGACGGGGAGCTGCAGGTGGGGGCCGGGACCCTGCTCTCCCTCCTCTGCCTCTCCACACTCCTCTTCCTGGCAAACTTCCTCCCCTGCGCCCTGCGGGGGAGAGGGAGAAGGAAGGAGAGGGGGAGGGAGAGAGGGAGGGGGGCCCAGTGCCCAGAGGAGGATGGGTGGAGAGAGAAAGCAGGTGATGGTGAGGAAGGAGGAGAAGAAACGGAGGAGCGCATGAGGAGTGGACTTGGCTAGCGGACGACTGTCACCTGTCTGTCACACAGACTGTCTCTCTCACTGTTCCTGTGGCTCAGTACAACTACCCATGTCTCTCTGTGCCTTTAGACCATAAATCCTACACCCCCCCCCCAGATACACAACATTGGGATTTGTAGTCCTCAATAGGAAGGTAAAGTGGAAGTTTTCACATAGGGAACAACATTTCAGGTTTACTGCAAAGTGCTATGCTCGGGGATTTCATCATAGACGGCATTGTGTACCAAATGCAACAACAAAGATGACGTTATCTATTCTGGGATGGCCAGTGTCACGGGACGTACCAACACATTCACACACACAATTGCGCTTGACATTAGTTTCAGGTTGCCATCGATAGGCCACTGATTATAAATATATATCCAATTTGTAATCAAGTTTATAAGTTAGAATCATGCCAGTTGTCGGATTTTTTTAATCGCACGAGTCGGGACAATAAATGAACAGAGACACTATATTCCTTGTATAGTGTGCATAAACATATTGTCTTATTTGTTTTATGAATATTGTACAGCACTACGCTCCATAAATAAAGGTAACTTGACACACTGTCGGTGGCATCAGGATGGTCCCTATTGTGGGAATTTCGTCACTTTGAAAGGGAAAGTATCATGGGAGGCTGAGTTTAAGCCTACTGAAAAGCCATCGTATTCAGTATATACCTATGTATATAAACCATAAAAAACATCCCGACTTCAACTATGTAGTTTGCTTATATTTAGCTTTTGCCGCTCTATTTAATAGAGAGCAGTATATCTGAAGTATCATTGCCGATACATCCGTTTTACCTCCCTATAGATTCTACACTTCTGTAGATGGCCAGCTCTGGGAGGTGTAGGTCTTCAAATATCTAAGCTCACCAGATAGCCTACCTAGCTTTGTGCGCTTAACACTGAACGTTATCCCTATTGAAGCTGAAACCTTCATTAAACTATTTCATCTTCTGAAAATGCATTAAGGAGTATTATACTGGCAGATACTGTGACAGAGGGAACTGAGTATATCTAGAGCAGGGGTCGGCAACCCTGGTCCTGGAGAGCCGCAGGGTGTGCTGGCTTTCGTCTCCACCTTAAAATAAGCAACCGATTCAGACCCAAGAAACCAGGTGAGGTGAGTTAACTGTGCAATCAACGGCTTTCATTGATCAATTAATGCCAAGTAACAACGAAAGCCAGCACACCCTGCGGCTCTCCAGGACCAGGGTTGCCGACCCCTGATCTAGAGTGTGTCTTTGTCCCCATTTTTTAAAAGGACTTTAGCTTTGTCAGCACTGCGTTTCCCCTGCATGTCAGTGTTCCTTCCCTGCAGTGACTCTGTATCTGTCAAAATATCAGCACAAATCCACGCCTTCCTCTGTTCAACACTATAGGATCCTCACCCGCTTCCGGGGGCTTCAGCCGGGAATCTTTTCCAGTGTTCTAGCTGCGTGGATAATGGTTTGTTAACTTCCCGACTGACTGATAAAAACATAACCACTAATTTCGTCCACACTCATGTGATTGACATTGCGGACAGCCAATGAGAGTGTAACTGTGGGCGGGCTGTCAGAGACAACTCCAGCCTTGAAACCATATGTCTGTGCGTGAAACTTTTCTCCCGGTTTCTCCATGGTTCAATTTATGCTGCCTCCCATTTACCATCGGAGGTCGGAACTTGGAAATTTCCGACCTCCGATGGTAAATGGAACGTTCCAGGTGCACGACACCAAACGTAAACGAAAAATATGGCTGACCATGAAAAACTGGTGGTGTTTATGTGGCAAGTGTATAAACCACATGAACTGTCTGCTGTTCTCCGGTCTAGTTACATTAGTCGCTAATGAGGAAAAGTCAGTAAATGATATGTTTACAAATGGTTTCACTGTTTTTAAATGTTCTAAAATAACTTTTGTGCAGAGAAGATAACTTTCAGAGATCATTTGCCATAACCAGCTAACTAATAACATCGGCAACTTTGTTTCAAATCAATTGACACGCAGAACAGGCTTTACTATATGACAGTATGTTCTATTCAAATGTCATGAAGGAACAAATACTTTGCGTTGCATTTTAGTTGAAGGTTTACTATTTACGATGCGTGCCTCCATGGATGCTGCCATTGTTGTGTGACGTCAGACAGGTTCCTTATCGTGAAGTCGGGGTAGATGGACTTGAATTTGGACTTTGAGTGATATTCTATTGCTCTTTTCCGAGTATGAGGTCGGAAAGACTTCCGAGTTGTCTGGAATGCAGCATTAGCTCTGATATTGTCATCTTGACACCGCGTGATGATCGAAGGTGTTTCATCAAACGGAAAAGGTACATTTAAAAAAAACATAAGCCAAGATAAAGTTAAAAGTGGTATCAGTTGTGGGGGACTAAGTTAATTAATGCCACATCCCAAGAAGACGATGAGGCTAACCTAGGCTATCGTTAGCATTGTACTTAGCTAGCTATGTAACTACTGTTTACGTTAGCTATGTAAAGTATTTAGCTATGTAAGGTTCCAAAACATTTCTGGGGACCCTTATGAACTACTGCTGCAGACTGTGCAAGCACTAAATGGCAATATTAACTTACCTACTACATTAAGTAGATATGTTTAAATTAGTTTGGTGGGCAATCTATGAGATAGTTTGAGATTAGCCTACATTTGAAAACATTTGGTCCAGAAAAACAATGGGGTAAAAATATCCTAAATTTGTTTTTTGTCCATCCACTAGGTGGCGGTGTACGCACCCATTGCATTATGCAGACTTCCCAACGTATTTCCCCTCCTTAAAATCTCCATCTGGCAAAAACAAAGCTGTCATTCTATAACTGCAAAACATTCCTTAAATTCTTACAAAGAACACAATTTATAAGATTGTTTTGTGAATGTTAGAAAACTCTAAATGGAACTATTACATGTTACTGTTTGATGTATGCATAGATGACATGAGTTAAATGGATACATGACATTTTTGGAACATAATTTCAGTCCAATCTACTGTCATCATCAGGCTCCTTGTTTATTATATGTATACATACTGACTGTGAAACATTACAGTAATTTAACCTGTAAAGGTAAAATGCATGGAACGCCCCTTCCCAGCTCAGCCCCATATGACTTTGTCCCAAATGTATTCAAACCTTGGTGATGCCCCTGCATCTGTGGATTTAATTTTTGTGAATGCATTTCTTATGTGAATGTTTATGTGAATGTTTATGTGTGTCGGATTAGGTTATTCTCTGCATGGCCATGCTTTTCACCACTGGTGTTTTTTGCCAAAAACTATTTTTGTCTCATCTCACCATAGAAACCAGTTCCAATCAAAGTTCCAGGGATGTCAATGAACTCCAGACACTTACAGTACATTTGATTAGATGCTCCAAAATCTACAGTTAGATGAAACCTCCATGCCAAACCCTAACCCCAGCCCTCCCAGCAAAAATTGAATGGTTTGAGGAACAAATGCTTTTTTTGTGAGCAATCAAGAAATTCAATTGAAACTCAGTTGAACATCAACGGCTTCAAGCCAAGTTACACTTTGAAATGGAGAAAACTTGATAAAATGGCTTTTACATGATACAACCAGGCAACATAAGAAGCGTTTGGATGCTTTCCAGATTTCTCATACGCATATTTGTTTATTTGTCAGGGACAATACTTACAAACATTGTTATAGTTAAAAAACATGAATAGTTTCTAGCCAGAAATGAGCCAGATCTAATTTTCAACCCTGGTTAGTCTTTTCCATTTTAAAATCAAAATTATTTTGGTAATAAAATGAGATTAATTGCAACTGGATATAGAAAGGAAAAGGAAAGTATAGTAGTTTGAATGAGATTTACAGCATAAATGCATGAGGTGTAAGACATGTCCATGGTCAGTGGATGCAAATCTGATTCTGTTCATGCCATTGTTTTATGTTTTCTTTCAAAGACCCTGGGCTCTGTTTGTGTTTTAATTTCAGGTAGAGCATTCCATGGTTTTTATCGTTTGTGACTTTTACTGCTAAATTTGGTTGACCTTGTGGTACTCGTAGTAGTGACCTGTTAAATGTGACTAAATTATAAATTGTAGCTACCATGTAGTAGACACCTACAGCCAACAAACGTGTCAGATACTGACTTAGCGGTCACAATTATTGGCACCCTTAAAGATTCTTATCAATAAAATCTCACAAAGTGAAGTCAACTTCACCATGTAGATATGAGACTATGTCCTAAAGAACTGTGTTGTAGCCTTCCATGGCTTCCTTTTTCACAGGGGTATAAAACATGCTTTTAAAATAAATTTTTCATCAAAGGAATCAAACTCTCAAATTAAAAGAAACAAATGTTTGGTTTCCTTCAAAAATCAGGCAATCGATCAAACGATAGATAAGTATTTCCATATATATTAGACTTACTACTATCATGTGATCTGTGAGAGTCCTCTAGTGGTCAGAAAATGCCACTGCACCCCTCTCCTATCTACCTCAAGCTTGACCTCCCTTGCAGGTTTCTCCAACACAGTTCTGTACAAGGCCCGATGGTGTTGTAGCCTCTCGACTGTGACCTCCTCTCTATGCGCCCTCAAGAACAGAACAGCCTATAATACCATGGGACATCATCAGCCCTGGGCCCACAATGGTCCCACCCAAACACCTGTCTTATTGCCGCCCCAACCCATATTTTCAAAATACATTTACATTTGTGCAGACCCAACAAGTATCAAAAATGCCCTTTACAAATAAAACTCCCCACTTCTACTGGCAAAGACAACCTGTCCCTATGTGACAAACAGCCCCATGAAACAGTTTTCAGTAAAAAAGAATATATATTGTAGTCACCAAATAAGTTCTACATTTGTAGAAATTTGACATATGTATTACAAAGACGGCTATAGGCTATATATTTGATATGAAAAGTTACAAAGTAAATGTGACAACCCAAAAGTGCACTAGAATTGTAGCTAGTGACCACATGCTGTAGCCTAGCTAAAGAAAACCCTGGATAAATGATAGTACTCCCTTCACAGCTTTGGTGATAATTATTTGAAGATTAATTTATAGTGTAGAAGTATAGAAGAAAAACATCAATGGGTTGGAACTGAACTTTTTGAAACATTAACCCCAAACCCCCCGCCCCCCCTCCTCCCCCCTTTTCAATGATGTGTGTCTTATTCATTACATAACCATTTGGGTGAACCCCAAAACTGAACAGTTTGATGCCAAAATATTTGTACAGTGCCTTCTAACACAGTAAATGATTCAGCGACGAAGGAGCGAACGCCTCCTTGCTTGAGCCAATGAAAAAAGAAGGGCTAGGATCCAAAAGCGAAACTAAAAGCAGATCAAGCTAATCGTCATTTTGGTCAACGTTTCCTGATTAGCAGAACTAGCCAGTAGAGCCAAGGCGTTTAGCTACCGAATTTTGCTGTTTGATTTATTGGACACTAAATGGTACATAGTTTCATAGTCGGAAAGGAAATTAAGGGGATTTTACATAATAGTTTTCTGTTCTTTCAAAATACCTTTGCAGACATTTTAGTAGCGACTACCCTACCCGGAAATGAGGGGTGCAGCTTTGCACATGGTCGTTCTGCTGTTGCTGGGTGAGTAGCTACAGATCGTGCTACATTTTGCATTAATGAAAGGGTTTTAAAGATGTTTGACCTGCGAATGAATATAACATCAGATCTACCTAAATACAGGCAAATAAGTTGTCTCTGAAACAATTTGTTCCAATTTGTGACATGCCTGCAAATATTTAGATTAGTTAAAGAATTTGTGTCCTCAGAACCATTTATTGTTTAACCTATCAATCTTAACTGGACACATCTGGACAATGAGAAACACCTGTCAGTCACTTGTTCCAATACTTTTGATCAAAATTGGGTGCTCTGATACAAAAGGTGATATGTTGTAAGTTGTTTAACAAATCTCGATAAAAATACTAGGAAATAAAAGCTGAAATTTAGATCTCGTATATATTTTGAGCTCAAACTCAATTGTCTTCAGTGTATAGCAACAACAAAGGAATTGACCTTCCTGTTCCAATACTTTTGGAGGGGAAAGTACATGCCAATGACAAGTACAGAAACAAATCCAGAAAATGTTTTTCCCAAATATTGTGGAGGCCACGGTATATTTACTTTGTTATTTTCCTTTGGGCATGAAAAGCCCAGCACTGTGAGATTTTTCTCTTAATCTGATTGAACATCCAGTTTCCCCACTTTCTCTCATTTCCCCGCTTCTAGCCCTGCAACAAACATGTTCAGCCCACCCAGTGTTTTTATATGCACGCGTTGGCCAGTCCATCACCCTCCCCTGCAGTGGAGAGCCCAATAGGGTTGTGGAATGGTATTTTCAACAGCCTGTGCTCCCTGATTGGCTGCTTGTGGCCAAACTCCACAATGGATCCATTTCCCCAGGACCTGGCTTCCAGGAACGGGTGAAGTCCATCTGTGAGGAGCAGCCAGGAAACTACAGCCTGGTCCTCAGTCCTGTGAGGTATGATGACCTAGGCATTTACGAATGCCGGGACAAGGATGGGTCCATTCTTTCAGATGTGAAGCTACAAATTTCTGGTAAGTGCATATTGCCTTTTTTTCCTGCAAATGTGGTTAATTTCTTTTGGTGCTCATGGATTTCAGTTTCATTTCCCAAAATGTTTTTTGTTGATGATGTATATTATTATTCTGGATCATTCCAGTCTGTAGAAAACCCACAAACCATGGGCTGTATCCAGCCATTCATCTACCCCAAGCAACATGGTTCACCTGTTCAAATCTTATATTCTCTCTCCCTCTCCATTTCAAATGACTTTTATTGACATGGTAAGGTACACTCACATTGTTCCATCAAAGAATGCTTTGACAAACATAACAGGCAATAATAATTTAACTACAATAAACAATACAATTCAGGAGACATCATACATGTAGAGGTGAACACAAAAATGTCAATGAACTATAATCATTTTGCTTTCTGGTGTCATTGTTTCTCGCTGTCCCTATATTGTGCTGCCACATCCCCTCCTCTCTCCCAGAAGGAATGGTAGCCTCTCTGTGTCTGAGAGTCTCAGATTGTGGTTTGACTTCTTTTATTTTGGGGAAATACATTGACCTTGCCGGCGGCACGGATGGTGCAGTGGGTAGCACTGTCGCCTCACAGCAAGGAGGTCCTGGGTTCAAATCCCCGTCGGCCGGGGCCTCTCTGTGCGGAGTTTGCATGTTCTCCCCGTGTCTGCGTGGGTTTCCTCCGGGTACTCCGGTTTCCTCCCACAGTCCAAAGACATGCAGGTTAGGCCGATTGGAGAGTCTAAATTGCCCGTAGGCATGAGTGTGTGAGTGAATGGTGCGTGTGCCCTGTGATGGACTGGCGACCTGTCCAGGGTGTATTCCTGCCTTTCGCCCAATGCATGCTGGAATAGGCTCCAGCCCCCCTGCGACCCTGATCAGGATAAGCGGGTTCAGAGAATGGATGGATGGATGGACATTGACCTTGCCTTACTGTATTCGTCACATTTCATGAGGAAACTCGGTCTCCTCCTCTTCAGTGTTACAGAGTGAGCACAACCTGGCCTCTCTGGCCAGCCTGCTCTGCCAGAGTCCACCTGTCTCAATGGCCAGGTTGTGTTCATTGAGTCTATATTTATGTTCCTTGAAACCAAGGAACACCTTTACAACCAACTATATCATATACTTCAGGCCTTGAAAGAAAAGGACATCATGATTTTGATGGGAGACATGAATGCAAAGATGGGAGGAAACAACAATGGCAACAAACTAATAATGGGAAGACAAGGACTAGGAACCCTGAACGAAAATTCTCCAGAGGGACCAAGGCGACAGCACAGAAGGAATATGAAGCAGCAAACAAAGAAGTGAAGAAAAGTGTCAGAAGGAACAAGAAGTACATCGAGGATCCAGCACAACAGGCAGAGGAAACAGCAGGAAAAAACAATCTGAAGGAACTCTACTTAACCACAAAAAAGCTCATTGGCAAGTTCAAACAAACACAAGCACACATTTAAAAACTCACAGGGGACACTCCTCACAAGACCAGTTTAAGAGGTGGACAGAACACTTTAGTCCACTGCTCAATAGGCAGCCTCCTCAACTGACAGCAGAAATTCCACCAGCCATAACCTGTTGGAGATAAACTGCAACCCCCCCACCGAGACAGAAATCAAGAAAGCCATTAAGGCCTTGAGAGGAGGCAAGGCAGAGGGACCGGATGAGATACCAGCCGAAGGCAGATATTGAAACCTCCCCCAGCATGCTTCACCATCTCACGCCAATCATCTGGGAGGAAGAAAATGTCCCGTCCGACTGGAGAGATGGCTACATTGTGAAGATTCCTAAGAAAGAGGACCTTAGGGAGTGCAAAAACTACCAAGGACTAATGCTGCTTTCAACACGAGGGAAGGTGCTCAACCGCATTCTACTGGAGAGGCTCCAGAAGGCAGTTGTGGAGAAACTGTGGGAAAACCAGGCTGGCTTCAGGAATAACCAGGGCGACATGGCTCAGGCAGTAGTCTGGCAGTTGGAGGGTTGCCGGTTCAATCCCCCGCCCGGGCTGTGTCAAAGTGTCCCTGAGCAAGACACCTAACCCCTGAATGCTCCTGACGAGCTGGTCGGCGCCTTGCATGGCAGCCAATCGCCATCGGTGTGTGAGTGTGTGTATGAATGGGTGAATGAGAAGCATCAATTGTACAGCGCTTTGGATAAAGGCGCTATATAAATGCAAAACCAAAACCAATAACAGATCCTGTGGAGATCAAATAGCCCCCCTCAGGATTATCATCAAACAATCCATCGAATGAAACTCCCCTGTCTATGTCAATTTCATAGATTTTGAAAAGGCCTTTGACTATGTGGATGGGGAGATGCTGTGGAAATTGATGGCGCACTGGGGGCAACATGGCTCAGGCAGTAAGAGCAGTCATCTGGCAGTCAACAAACTACAGACATTCATTAACCGCCACTAACATTCTCAACAAACTACAGACATTCATTAACCGCCACTAACATTCTCAATGAACTACAGACATTCATTAACCGCCACTAACATACTCAACAAACTACAGACATTCATTAACCGCCACTAACATTCTCAACAAACTACAGACATTCATTATCCGCTGCCTACGATGCCTCCTGGGAATATACTGGCCCAACACCATCTCAGACGCCAACCTACGGAAACAATAGAAATTCAAATCAGGAGGAGGAAATGGAATTGGATAGGTCATACACTCAGAAGACAAAACAAATCTATCACAAACCCACAAGGCAGGAGGAAGAGAGGAAGACCTAGAACCACCTGGAGAAGAACCACAGAACAGGAGATGAAGGAGGAAGGGCTGGCATGGCAACAACTGGAGCGGAGGGCACAAGACCGGACAGGATGGAGGGGTCTCATCGAAGACCTATGTTCCTCAGGGAATTTAAAGGCCTAAGAAAAGAAGTAGAATTTCAGTTATTTTTCTTCATGGTGTAGAATGCCCTGCGTGCTTTCTCCTTCAGTTCCTGTACTGTTCCTGTATCCAGTTGATCTTATTTTTAAACTCAAGTAACTAACTGTGTTTTATTGTTTTATTTCCTAAATTGAATCTGGCATAGGCCAGGTTTGACAGTGCTTCTCTACCAGAACCAGGCTCTGTCATCGTCCATGTTCTGTGGGCGACAGCAGAACCAGGTCATTTGCGTAGAGAATTAATTGTATTGCTTTGTCATCAAGGTGTCATTGAGTCTAGGTGCTGCAGATTGCTCCAGCACTGTGGCCAACTCATTGATATAAATGCTGAACAGAGTGGGACTCAAGCTGCAACCCCTGAGAGAAGAATTCTGTACTTTTGTTTCTGATTTTGACTGCGTATTTGTTTTTAGTGTACATTGATATAATTATATCATGTACTTCACCCCCTACACCATTCTGTGTGTTTATTATGCGACATAGAACCCTTCCCAAATGACTGTTCACACAAATGCCTAGGTAGTTGTTGGTCTAATTTGACTCTGCTTTTAAATATAAATGGTAATTAATCCTTGATTCCAGTTTTCAGGGAAATAACCCAGGCTCAGAATCAAATGGCTTTAAAATCACCTTTTGTCATTTTTGGTTGCTGTATTTTTTTTTTCTCTCCCTCTCTCAGTCCCAGTAAGTGTTTCCATAGCGGTGGGAATGTCTGCCAGTCTGCCTTGCTATGGGGGCATTAGTAAACAAGCGCATGCTGTTGATCTGGATATCCTCTGGAAAAAAGATGGAAAGATGGTTTACCAGCTCTATAACAACACCATCACCTATGGGCCCGGGTTCGAGAGCAGAGCTTCAGTTTCCCCAGAACAGGCTCTCCATGGAAACATGTCTCTAACCATCAAACAGACACAGTTTTCAGATCAAGGTGACTACCAGTGCTCCTACAGCAGTCCAAAAGAGAGAGGGACCCCAGATTCTGCCAGGCTCCATGTTACAGGTAAAATACACTTTACAGGGTCTTTGCTGCTCTCTAAGTCTTCTTCGAACAGTTGATTGAGATGCCTTCACCCCTGCCCTGTGGAGATTGTTTGTCATGTCACTGATGGATGTTTTGGGGATTTTCTTCACAGCTCTCAAAATGTTTCTCTCATCAACTGCTGTTGTTTTCCTTGGTCGACCTGTTCGATGTCTGTTGCTCAGCATGCCAGTGGTTTCCTTGCAGGACATTCCCAGTTGTTGTACATGCTATCCCCAATGCCTGTGCAATGGCTCTGATTTCCTCTCTTTTCTAAGCTTCAAAATGGCTGCTTTTCTCCCACAGCTCTCCAGTCTTCATGTGGGTTTATCTTTTTTTAACACAAATGCAGTCTTCACAGGCAAAACCCAAGACTAAAACCAAGAGTAGACATTCAGAACTATTTATTGTTTAACCAATCAACCTAAGAGGGCACATTTGGGCAACAAGAAATACCTGTCAGTCACATATTCCAATACATTTGCTCACCTAAAAATTAGGTGGTCTGATACGAAAGGTGTTTAATAAATCCATCCATTATCTTAACCCGTTTATCCTGAACAGGGTCGCTGGAGCCTATGTACCAGGGTCACTGGAATACACACTGGACAGGTCGCCAGTCCATCGCAGGGCACACACACCACTCACTCACTCACACTCATAACCACGGGCAACACGGGGAGAACATGCAAACTCCACACAGAGAGGCCCCGGCCGACTGGGATTCGAACCCAGGACCTCCTTGCTGTGAGGCGGCAGTGCTACCCACTGCACCATCCTTGCCTCCCATTTGTTTAATAAACATTTTTTGAAAAGCTGAAATTTGGATCTGTCATGTACATCTTTTGACCTCAAACTCAATTGTCTTCAGTGTATAGCAAAAACAAAGGGTTGTCCTTGCTGTTTTGGAGGGGACTGTATTACCCTATATTGTACTTTTTTACAAGCATGTTCATATTCCCTGCAAATGTCCATGAGAATGAAAACCTGCAAATATGTAAAAGATGTGTCTGCCCTCCCAGACCACCCACCCCAGATCCTCACAGTGAAGGCTGGTGAAGAGCTCTCGGTACGGCTCCGTACCACAGACCCAGTGAGGGTAACATTCACAGGCCCTGGTCTGGACAAGGTGCTGATGGCCGACTCTAACAAAGACCCAGTCACATATGGGGAGCAGTGTGGTCAGAGATGTGAGGTTCTGGGCCAGGAAAACACCTTTCTGCTGAGGCGTGTAACACCGGAGGATGCCGGGGTCTACACAGTGACTGATTCTGAGACCAACAGGACCATCAGCATCGTCTTTCTACAAATCTCAGGTATCATCGAGAAGCTCATTGTGTTCCTCCTGACCCAGGGCATGGCATCTTACTGGTGCTCTCTTATTACACTGGGTGCTGTAAGCCATTGGGTAAATACAGGGTAATTAATAAAAATAACAACAAACATTAGGGCTGACCCCAGTGGCCGACTAGCCGAAGCATCAGCCAGGACCGGGACTGTCGAATATTCACAGGCAAATGCAGTTCCCTTGTGCATTAGCAGAAGTGTCTGGTTGTGTGGTGTGCTGCTATGGCAAATCATTCCTTAGCAATAGGCAGACTAGAGCTGACGGCACCTGTGTGAAATGTACCTGTTTGAGTGAAGCAGAGGCGGCTCTCAGTCGATGGAAGCTGAGCGTTCTCAGTGGAATGGGTCTTGATATCAGAGGTTTGCGTGATATCAAGCCGGGCTGGAGGGAGTGGTGGAGGGGTGAGGGACTATGGAAGTTGGTCTGCTGGTTCGACTTGTTCATGACACATGACATGCCTAGGGCGATAGCAGCACGAAAAAACCTCCTGACTAACAGGAAGAAACCTTGAGCAGATCCGAACTCAGGAGGGGGAGCCCATCTGCTTCTGGCTGGCACTGGGCAAACAGTGGGCGTAACAGTAGTATTATAAGTAATATATAAATAAATGTAATTAATTAATTAAATCATTAATTATGAAATTATATATTCTGCAAATAATAATTATGCAGATGACAGATATAGATGATTATCTGGGAAGGTCCGTTCTTGGCGCAGGCAGGGCAGAAGTGGCAGGTTCGCTGGGGTCAGCTGGGGTCAGCTGGGGTCAGCTGGGGTCAGGGTGTGGTGCTTGAGCTGCTGCTCCAGATTGAATGTGTGGCTGAACCAAAGGTCCATGACTGCAGTGACTCTGCCTGCACTGTGTGACCTCTGACCTCTGACCTCTGACCTCTGATCGTCACATTCCGGTGCATGTT
Source organism: Conger conger (assembly GCF_963514075.1). Classification (NCBI taxonomy): domain Eukaryota; kingdom Metazoa; phylum Chordata; class Actinopteri; order Anguilliformes; family Congridae; genus Conger; species Conger conger. The sequence goes on from NC_083765.1 coordinate 2,516,079, forward strand.
AATGGATGACGGCATAGACACTCTAGATCTCTAGCGCCACCGTGTGGCCTGATGGTGGGGGTTCAGCACCCAGCGTTGCTGCTGGGCAGCTGTATTTAATATTGACATTATTGGCATTTGGCAGATGAATTTATGACTATGAATGACTATTTATTATTCTTATTGTGTGCTCTGCTGCATTTCTCCCAATTAAGCCCTCTGTCTCCATGTTCTCTATCTGCCCTCTGTCTCCATGTTCTCTCTCTGCCCTCTGTCTCCATGTTCTCTCTCTGCCCTCTGTCTCCATGTTCTCTCTCTGCCCTCTGTCTCCATGTTCTCTCTTTGCCCTGCCTCCCTCTACAGGAGAGACTACAGGAGCAGTGCCTGCGATCGTGTTGACAGTGGTCTTTGGTTGTTTCGGCTGCATTGGCTTTGGCATTGGCCTTGCAGTCTCTTTGTACCGCATTAAGAGACGAGAGGCTAACAGACGAATGGCTGAACAGAGAATCACATGCCAACCAGCAGCAGTGGAAGACCCGAGTGGCTCCAGAACAGCCCTGCAGCAGCAGAACTGCAGCAGCCTGGAGGCCCTGAGCCCTCTCTCTCCGTGACCGAGACCCAGCCTGCTGACCCCAAAACCTGTCCCCTCCTGTCCGAAATGGATCCCGCAGAACCCCATCTCCCTGTGTCTGAAACGGGGCCTTCAGACCGGACTGAAGTGCAGGAGAAGAAGAGCGAAGAGGTGCAGGGGTCTCAGCCATGGTGAGAGTGAGAGTGAGAGTGAGAGGGGGAGGGGGAGGGGGAGGGGGAGAGGGAGAGGGAGAGAGAGGAATGATGCATTAGAAGAACATTCTAAATGTTATTCTAATGCATCACAAAGCACAACACAAAAAATATAAGTGCCTAAGAAAAAAATAAAATAATATATATATATATTGATATAAAAATACTTTTTATACATTTGTCAACTGGAGTACTTGGAGGAAACCCACGCAAACATGGGGACAACATGCAAACTCTGCACAGAGAGGCCCCGGCCGACGGGGATTCGAACCCATTTGTCACGGTGGTGTGGGTCCCGTGTGCTGTTCTCTCCCCTCCTTCTTTTAGATGATCAGGCTGCAGGGCGAGGCTGTGATGGGCATAGGAGGCTCCGCCTTCAGCGTTTAAAAGGGCATAGGACGCTCCGCCTTCAGCGTTTAAAAGGGCATAGGAGGCTCCGCCTTCAGCGTTTAAAAGGGCATAGGAGGCTCCGCCTTCAGCGTTTAAAAGGGCATAGGACGCTCCGCCTTCAGCGTTTAAAAGGGCATAGGAGGCTCCGCCTTCAGCGTTTAAAAGGGCATAGGAGGCTCCGCCTTCCAGCGTTTAAAAAAAGTGACTCCTGGCTGACTCCCGTAGCCGGAACGTACCTGTGTCTGTAGACTGCAGTTTGATTTGACCCCGAATCCAGAGCGACGTGCGGGAGGCAAATCCTCACCTGGAGCAATGCAGGGTCAAGGGCCTGTGCGGATCTTATCTCAATCAAAATCGTGTGTCCTTGGGCGATGGTAATTAGCATGCTCTGCTTCCAGCCGAGCGTGAACACGTTTCAAATCACGTTTGTTATTTTAGTTTGTTTTCGTGCCGGACAGCAGAAGCGGGCGGTTGCACTCCAGGTCACGCTTGGCGTGCTAGCGTGCTAGCGTGCTAGCCTGGACGGGTGAAGTGATTCTGAATCTCACCGCTCGTCTCACGTACAGGCATCGGGAGCTCAGGATAGGCATTTGCTGCTCGTGTTTTGCCTTTAATCGCCACACTTTGCATTACACTAAGCATTAGGAGCAATAGCACCATGCAGGAGAGCCATTTGACCTTTTCTTCAGGGCCTTCAACCCTTCACATTATGGAAGCGTAAGGTTGCATTGCATTGCATTTCCAGTCATTGTGCAGAGCAATGATGTCTGACTAGAATCCATAATTAATGCATCTTAACTCGTGAACGGCCCTGGGTGACATGCTTTTTTTTTTTAATGTTATTTTTAAGCCCTGTGTATTTTATTATAGTTTAAGGGTTATTTTTACTTTGACTTATTAAAAATGAGTAATATTTGTACATTCCAAAATTAGTAATATTTGTACCATTGCTGTTGAACTGTGCTCTCTGGTCCTTTTTTGGACAGTGATATGCATCAGCACCTCTGGATCAACAGCATTGTGTGATGAATTGTGGCAGATTTATTATGTCTGGCATTCCTCTTTACCTTGCCATGAAAATAGTGTGAATGTGTTTGTACAGTTAATTGTTCGACATGGTGCCTTCATATTTCTCTGAAGGGGCCTGACATTTTTCAGGAATTTTCTTTTTTTTTTTTTTTATGTGAAACATTTAGTTCAAACATTTGTAGTTCAAATGAATTTGCTCACCCAGAATTGGTGGGATACAAAACGGTTGTCTTCTTCCACTATGTATTCCCCCTTGATATTGTTGTTTTTTTTTTTTAAAGATATTTTTTAGGCCTTTTTCAGCTTTTTTGGACAGTATATAGTATAGAGAGACAGGAAGAATGGGAGCGAGAGAGAGGGGAAGACATGTAAACTCTCTTCCTTCTCTTCTTCCTTCCTTCTCTATGCGAGGCATAGAGACAACATGGTAAAGAAGGGATTTTTTCTTTTTCGTGTTGTTTTTAAGCCCTGTGTATTTTATTATAGTTTAAGGGTTATTTTTACTTTGACTTATTAAAAATGAGTAATATTTGTACATTCCAAAATTAGTAATATTTGTACCATTGCTGTTGAACTGTGTTCTCTGGTCCTTTTTGGACAGTGATATGCATCAACACCTCTGGATCAACAGCATTGTGTGATGAATTGTGGCAGATTTATTATGTCTGGCATTCCTCTTTACCTTGCCATGAAAATAATGTGAATGTATTTGTACAGTTAATTGTTCGACATGGTGCCTTCATAGGGGTCTTCAAGGGGTCTGACATTTTTCAGGAATTTTCTTTTTTTTTTTAATGGGCTGATTTTTAAATGTGAAACATTTAGTTCAAACATTTGTAGTTCAAATGTTAATTTGGAAGTTGATTGTATTCTTCAAGGGTTCTGATTATCTGTATGTTTACACTAGGACTAGGAACTGTACTGTCCTCTCAGGTCCTCTTCGCACTTGTACTTGTGTTTGATCTGCACTTCGTTGTACATCGCTGTGGATCAGGGTGTGCTAAATGCAGTGTAATGTAATGAGGTGCCTGGATTGGATCACGCCTGTGTGGCCTCCATGATGTGAAGTGGAACTTTGTTTCAGATAAACATGTACATGCTTACTGATTTATTATTGTTATGGTTGTTATTATTGTTATGTACTGTTCAGTATTTTCATATCATTGTATTAATATGATTCATATGTACGTACATTCAATAAGTACAGTTGGGTTACAAAAAATAGCAGTACAACATCAGTAACCTGATGAACCAGTTATTAGTAGTTATATTTCTGCATGGCAAATAATTTAATTGCAGATGTAGTAGTGTAATATAAAAACAACAGACCCAACTGTCATGACATGCACGCTGCTTGTTCTGAGTAATTGGCTCATTCATTGAAAGGGGCGTGTTCAAAATAGTAGCAGTTTATGCAAAAATGTGGAGTTTAGAGCATTAATTCTGTGAAAAAACAGGTGTCATTAATGGTCCTTTATTAAGGAAGAAGGAAAGCAAATGTTTCACATATTGTTATAAAACATATTTCCTTCTGAATTGCTAAGTAAAATGGGCAGTTCAAAACATTGTTCGGAGGAACAACGTCAATTGATAAAGTTGATTGGAGAGGGGAAAACATAGAAGTGCAGCAAATTATAGGATGCTCAGCTAAAATTCTCAAATGGCAACGAAAACCCAAAACGCGGTAGAAAACAAGCAACTACTGTTAAAACAGATCAAAGAATAATCAGAATGGCAAAGATTGAGCCATTCAGCAGCTCCAGAAAGATCAAAGATGATCTACAATTACCTGAAAGTGCTGTTACAGTCAGAAGATCAAAACTAAGCTATCAGCAAGAAGCCCCCGTTGTTAAAAAAAAATGGCATGTGCAGAATCGATTAAAATTTGCCAAGGAACACATCAATTGGCCCAGAGAAATATTACGAAACATTCTGTGAACTGATGAGAGTAAAATTGTTCTTTTTGGGTCTAGTGGTTGTCAACAGTACGTCAGATGACCCCCGGCTACTGAATTAAAGCCACAGTACACTGTGAAGACAGCAAAGCATGGTGGCGCAAAAATCATTGTATGGGGATTTGTTTCATACTACGGTGTTGGGTTTGTATACCAGGGATCATGGATCAGTTTGAATAGATCAAAATACTTGAAGAGGTTATGTTGCCATATGCTGAAGAGGAAATGGCCCTGAAATGGGTGTTTCAACAAGACAATGACCCCAAACACACAAGTTAGCGAGCAACATCTTGGTTCCAGACAAAAAGGATTGAGGTAATGGAGTGGCCAGCTCAATCCCCAGCCTCAACCCCATTGAAAACTTGGTGAACTTGGGGTGACATTAAAAATGCAGTTTCTGAAGCAAAACCTAAAACTTCACAGGAACTGTGGAATGTAGTTTGTTCATCCTGGGCTGAAATACCTGTTTCTAGGTGGCAGAAGTCGGTTGACTTGATGCAATGCAGATGCGCAGCAAAAACAATGGTTATGCAACTAAATATAGTCCAGTAATTTAAAGTGAAGTTAACTCTTTAAAAACCCATCCATCCATCATCTTAACCCGCTTATCGTAAAAAGGGTCGCAGGGGGGCTGGAGCCTATCCCAGCATACATTGGGCGAAAGGTAGGAATACACCCTGGACAGGTCGCCAGTCCATCACAGGGCACACACACCATTCACGCACACATGCTATTAAAAGCTATTAAAAAATGTTTTGTAATACACTGCAATTTATTTGAACACAACTGTACATTTGTAGTTCATGCCAATAAAGCAATTTGAATTTGACTGATGGGATTCAAATTCAATGAGATTGACAGAGGGAGACGGAGAGGGAGCCAGTGACAGGGAGAGAGACAGAGGGAGAGAGAGGGTGACAGGGAGAGTGACAGAAGGAGAGAGAGAGGGTGGCAGAGGGAGAGAGTACACAATGGCCTTTATCACATTAACTTGGATATATGTCTGCACTGCTCTCCTTGAGAAAAGTGCTGGTATCATGTTTTCTGTGAAATGCTTTCTTTAGTGTCAAGAATTTCAGTTTTGTGATCATCTGCTGCCCCCTTCTGGAAAATTGGGTGACTGTCAAAGCCTCAGATCAAAGGACTTCCTTTGAATCCACGCTATGCAAGCTGGCGACCCCTCCTGTTCTGGAGGAGAACTGCGGATGTCACTGGGTGACCGGACACAACATGTCAAACCTCTGTGGATAGCTACAGCAACAGAAGACTTGAGTCCACAAAATAAGACTAATAAATACCTAATAAAGTGTGTAGTTAGTAATGAGTGTAGTTAACTTATATTTACATTTACATTTTTGTCATTTGGCAGACGCTTTTAATCCAAAGCGACTTACAAGTGCATAGGTTCTACCATAAGTCAAAGCCAAGCAGGCAGAGATCTGTGTGGTGACTTGGGTGTCGGGGGGGGGGAAGGAAATAAAGAGTTGGGTGTCATCAGCGTAAGAATGATAAGAAAAGCCATGGGAAGCGATAACAGAACCAAGAGACATGGTGTATAGCGAGAAGAGGAGAGGCCCAAGAACTGAGCCCCGCGAGACACCAGTTTGTAGGGGGTGAGGGTCGGAGACTAAGCCCCTCCAAGTCACCTGGTCGGAGCGACCAGAGAGGTAGGAAGAAAACCAAGTGAGTGCAGACCCTGTGACACCCATCCCAGACAGCGATGAGAGCAGAATCTTATGGTTGACTGTATCGAAGGCGGCCGACAGGTCGAGGAAGATGAGGACAGAGGAGAGGGATTTGGCTTTAGGAGAGTGGAGTGCCTCAGTGACCACGAGCAGGGCGGTCTCAGTGGAGTGGCCACTCTTGAAGCCAGACTGGTTGGGGTCATGGAGATTGTTGTGAAGAAGATAAATGGACAGTTGGGAGCAGACCGCCCATTCCAGAGTTTTAGCGAGAAAGGGAAGAAGAGAGACAGGCCGGTAGTTGTTCAGGGCAGAGGGGTCAAGAGTAGGTTTTTTGAGCAGGGGAGTGACTCTGGCCCTCTTCTAGGAAGAGGGCATGGTGCCGGAAGAGAGGGAGGTGTTGATTAGAGAGGAGAGAAAAGGGAGAATGTCATCGGATATAGACTGTAGGGGAGAGGGGATGGGGTCAAGAGGACAGGTGGTCGGGTGGTGGGAGTTTCAATGTGTCGGCGTCAGAGAGGGGAGAAAAGGAGGCTAGGGAGTAGGGGAAGGTAGGAGGGTCAGCAGGGGGAGAGGGTTGTGAGAAGGAATTGCGAATGGCATCAACCTTCTTTTAAAAGAAGGAGACAAAGTCATCAGGTGTGAGTGATGAGGGGGGTGGGGGGGGGGTGGGGGGCAGAAGAGAGGAGAAGGTTGAAAACTTTTTGCGGGGATTAGAGGCGGCCGCGTTAATTTTCGAGTGAAAGAAGGAAGATTTAGCTAGAGAGACAGAGGAATGGAAAGATGATAGGAGGGCATGGAAGGAAGCTATATCCAAAAGCCAAGGACTGGGGGGGGAGGCCCGAGCTAGTTTGGTGGTGAGGGGACACAGAGAGTCAAAGGAAGATGAGAGGGAGGACATGAGAGTTGTAGCAGCATCATCGGGAGACAGTCGAGAGAAAGACTCCGTGGATGGTAGGGAAGAGAGGATTGTAGATGAGAGAGTGGAGGAAGACATGTGGCGTAGGTTCCGCCAACAGGTGACAGTGGATGGTGGGAGAGATGGATGGGTGGAAGAGAAAAAGAGATGAAGGAGTGGTCAGATATATGGATTGGTGTTACAGAGAGGTTGGTTGTTGTGCAGCTCCTTGTGAAGATGAGGTCAAAAAGGTTGCCTGCTTTGTGGGTGGGAGGGGAAAGAGTGAGGGTAAGGTCAAAAGAAGAGAGGAGGGAGAGAAAGGTAGACTGGGTGGACTCTGAGTTGAGGTTGAAGTCACCCAGGAGGATCAGGGGGGTGTCATTGACTGGTGAGGAGCTGAGGAGGATGTCCATCTCATCCAAGAAGCTCCCCAGAGGACCCGGGGGGCGATAAACAACAATAAACAGTTTGCACGGCAAAGTAACAGAAACCGCATGAAATTCAAAAGAGGAGAAGGCGAAGGATGAGGAGAAGACACTAGATCTCCATGAGGATGAGATTAGGAGACCTGTGCCACCTCCTCTGCCAGAAGTTCTGGGTGTGTGGGGAAAAGAGAAGGCAGAGGAAAGGGCAGCCGGGGTGGCCGTGTTCTCTGGTGAGAGCCACGTTTCAGTTAAAGCAAGAAAGTCAAGGTTGAGGTGGAAGGCATAGGCAGATATGAAGTCTGCTTCCTGGACGGCAGACTGGCAGTTCCAGAGGCCACCAGCCACACAGAGATCAATACCAGCGGATCTGGGAGGGAAGATGAGGTTAGAGATACTGCCCATGTTGGCGGGAGGCGAACCTCCTACCTGACTGGGACCTGGGGAGAGGAGAGAGGACAGGGGTGGGAAGGAAACACAGGGAGGGAACTAGGGAGGACAAGAGGAATACTACGTAGTGAAATGAGGGCAGGCAGCAAAAACAAAATCAATCATCAGGCTCTCAGACAGCCTCGATGGACACCCGTAGATAGACACCCTCGACTTTGTACGCCTGTGACTTTGTACGCCTGCGACTTTGTACGCCTGCGACTTTGTCTGCCGAGACAAGTAGCCGAGGCTGCCGCTGGTGCGCTACACAACTGCTTAAATAACACTGACACTGAATCACAGAAAATGTTACAAACCCACTGGAGAACACTAATGCACACTGAAGTGAGTTCAGGTGTGCCAGTAATTATACCCTAAGCAAGGTGCAAACTATTGGCTCCTCCTACAACAAAAGCTGTGGCCTGCCAGCCAGTAAAAACAATAGCCTAACTTAATAGCCTAGCTCACCTGAGAGAAACAAACACCTAACCCAGTTTCACTGTAATCTAAATAAACACCACTTGTATTAGCTAACAAACAAACAAATACACAGCAGAACACTATAATGAGAACTTAAACTGAATTTAGAAACAGCAAACAAACAAATGATACCTAACTAATCCAGGAGTAAATGCTACCAACCCACTGCAGAACACTAATGCACACTGAAGTGAGTTCAGGTGTGCCAGTAATTATACCCTAAGCAGGGTGCAAACTATTGGCTCCTCCTACAACAAAAGCTGTGGCCTGCCAGCCAGTAAAAACAATAGCCTAACTTAATAGCCTAGCTCACCTGAGAGAAACAAACACCTAACCCAGTTTCACTGTAATCTAAATAAACACCACTTGTATTAGCTAACAAACAAACAAATACACAGCAGAACACTATCATGACAACTAAATATTGAATTGACTATTTAATAAGGCTTAAACCTAGCTATAAAATCACTCATGACTAAGTATGTTCCGTTATAAGCAATTGGAAATATGCTGGTATTTAGTGTGACATGGTGCACCCTATATTTAACAATAACAATAACAATAACTAGTAATAGTCGCTTTGGATTAAAAGCGTCTGCCAAATGACTAAAATGTAAATGTAAAATGTAATAACTGCTTGTTGACAGTTACTGCAATAGGGCTATATAACGTGGGTATTAACCCAGGGTTGCAATAATGTAATTATATTTACAAAAAGCTATGAATGTATCAAGATTCTGTTTTGTTACTTATGGACATAAATTTCATAAACATTTTCTTTAAGAACATTAAAACGGCTTATATGTTAATTACGTTGTAAAGCACAATGACAATGTACATTATATACCTAAAATTACACATTTGTTTAATTATGATTTGCAGCATGGATGACGAAAGCCGTCTGCTTCGTAGTCTAAATGGTAAATGGTTGGCATTTATATAGCGCCTTTATCCAAAGCGCTGTACAATTGATGCTTCTCATTCACCCATTCATACACACACTCACACACCAACGGCAATTGGCTACCATGCAAGGTGCCGACCAGCTCGTCAGGAGCATTTGGGCGTGTCTTGCTCAGGGACACTTCGACACAGCCCGGGCGGGGGATCGAACCGGCAACCCTCCGACTGCCAGACGACTGCTCTTACTGTCTGAGCCATGTCGCCATAGAATAATTAAATAATACATAAGATTTGAATAGCATTAATACACGTTTTATCTTCCACGGCTTCATTTCAAGTTTCATTTAAAAAATCATAGGCTAGGACACGTTGTTGTCAAAACATATCTAAATCACACACACATCACATCATTGACCCATGTACTAAAAAAAGTCACATCAACTAGGTGCCGTCATCAAAGCACACTGTGTTGAAAGCATAGACTGTATAAAGAATAGGTTTAAAGTTTCGGCGTTCTATGACGAAGTAGTATGTTACTTTTTACTGGTAGTTTACTGGTGTTGTATTTGATTTGGGACACCGCCCTTTCCCCGCATATTCGGTAGCACAGCTCCTCATCCAGCCAGTCAAAATATAGCAGAAACCTCATCCATCCAATCACAACACAGCAGAAATATCATCCAGCCAATCACAACACAGCAGAAATATCATCCAGCCAATCAGGGGGAGGGGTGGACAGTGAGCCACGGATGATTGGACTGTCGAAAGGTCATGTGGTCTTTGTCATGTGACAGGGGTGTGGAGATGGGCAGGGAGCTGGTGGTGACGTTCTTCTGCTTCCTGGCCGTTGGTGAGTTCCAGAGAAATGCAATTGTGTCCCTGGTGAGTTCAGTTACGAGCGAGACAGGTCTGCCCTCCGTTTCTAAATACTACACGGTTCGGGAGTGGAGAGCTCCAGTCCTGACGGACCGGTGTGTATCCTGGTTTTTGTTCCAGCCAATTATTTTGGTTTCGGGTTTCTAAACCGCTGTAGAGGCCAATGCTGGCTCAGTGCTGTTCTGGTTCACCACAGCGAAGCAGCCATGGGCATGCATGGAGTCTGCAGGGTCATGAGTAACGCAAGTGTAAGGTCAAAGGAATGGCTGGCCTGATGAGTGCAGAAGTGGGGATGAAATCCTGGACCGGATCAACCCTCGACCGGACAGAATCATAATGGATTTAATCAGAACTGGGTCAATTATATACGTAATTGTTTTGGATTGAATTACTTTTCTGCACTGACCTGACAAAATTGGAATATGTTGGAAAATGCTAGCTTAAGGTTTGCCGTCTTGAAAGCACGTCTGTATCCCCCCCCCCATCTTCCATCACACAGGCCACAGCCAGCTGCCCCCCCCCCTCCCCCTCTCTGCCTGCCCAGATCAGCGTGTCCCCCCCTTGGCACGCCCTCCCTCTGTCGCAGTCTGACCTGGGCCTCCTCTTCTCCAACACCACCCCGTTCGCCTGCTCGCAGTCCCTGCTCATGGTGCCTCCTGCAGGGGCGCGCTCCACACCGGGGGTCCAGGCTTCCTTTGGGCCTTACTTCACCTCACAGGTAAAACACACACACACACACACTTACACACACACACTCTCACACTCACACACACACACACTCACACACACACACACACACACACACACACACACATACACACACACACACACACTTACACACACACTCACACACTTACACACACACACACTCACACACTCACACACACACACACTAACACACACACACACACACTTACACACACACTCACACACTTACACACACACACTCACACACTTACACACTCACACACTCACACACTCACACACTCACACACTTACACTCACACACACACACACTAACACACACACACACACACACTCACACACTTACACACACACACTCACACACTCACACACTCACACACACACACTCACACACTTACACACACACACTCACACACACACACACACACACACACACACTCACACACACACACTCACACACTTACACACACACACTCACACACACTCACACACACACACTCACACACTCACACACACACACACACACACACACACACACTCACACACACACACTCACACACTTACACACACACACTCACAGACTCACACACACACACACACACACACACACACTAACACACACACACACACACACATACACACACACACAAACTCACACACACACACTCACACACTTACACACACACACTCACACACTCACACACACACACACACACACACTCACACACACACACACACACACACACACACACACACTAACACACACACACACACACACACATACACACACACACAAACTCACACACACACACTCACACACTCACACACACACACACATACACACACACACAAACTCACACACACACACACACACTCACACACTAACACACACACACACACACACACACACGCACACACACACTTACATGCATACTTACACACACACACACACTTACATGCATACTTACAAACACACACACTTGCATGCATACTTACATACACACACACGCATGCATACTTACACACACACACACACACCCATACACACACTTGCATACTCACACAAACACACACACACACACACGCTCACACATTTACACACACACACACACACACACACACACTTACATGCATACACACACACACACACACACACACACAAGCCCACAAAGCCAACACGCACACACATATGCGCATCCACACAAACACATGCAAACATGCATGCACACGTGAATAAATTCACAAGCACATACATACACAAACAGTACATACACACACAGGCATGTGTTCTTGTCTGTCCTGCATCCATGTACACACACATTTTCTGGATTGGTCTTCTTGTGTGTGTGCATGTGTGTGCAACTCTGTTATTGTTATGATCCTGATCCAGTTTTTAGTGCAGTAAGTGAATTCTGTCCCAGATAATAACTGACAGTGCAGAAATGATAATGTTCCTGAAGCTGAGATGAGCTGTTGATGTTTAACAATACTTAAACGTCAAAGACTGGAAACATAAGAACAGTCAACAAACATGAAAACAAGAACCCTCTCCTTCTCTCCCTCTCTTTCCAATTCAATTCAATATTCTTTATGAGCATGAAATACATACAGTAAATATTGCCAAAACATAACAGAAACACACACACACAAATACAGCAATTCCAGATATAATTTAGAAACAGAGAACAAAATAGACTATTTACTGCAACTGATTTACTGCAATTTTATTTACAAGTTGAGCAGGTAATATGTTCAGGTGTAATGTAATGTGTTCTTTTATTTCATCTGGGTGGTTTCTCACTGCCACTGTTTCTCTCTCCCGTTCTCTCCCTCTCCCTCTCTATCTCTCTCCCCCTCTCTCTCTCCCTCTCTTGCTCTCTCTCTCCCCCTCTCTCCCTCTCTCTTGCTCTCTCCCTCTCCTTCTCTCTCTCTCTCTCCCCCCCTCCAGCCAGTCCCTGGGTCCCCCCTCCCTCTCTCCCCCCCTCTCTCAGCCTTCCTCTAACACTGTGGAAAGAGAGAGGGACGGGGAGAAAGGAGAGAGGTTCAGGGTTGGTGTTTTGTTTCACTGGCGCGGGGATGCCAGCAGAGGGTGCTGTGTCACTCTTCACGCGTTCAAGGAGACAGAAGAACAGAGAGCTTCCTGTGTCACACAGGTAAGCTCAAGGATATTATAATCCTGCTATCTGATTGGTTAATAGCAGTGAGAAAACAATACTTCTAATAACTATGACGCTTGTTTACAGGTCTATTTCAATTAGTACTACACACTATGGCAAAGCAGTCATTCAAGTCAAAATGAAAGACTGCTTTTAATTGGATTGTGTCTGTAATATTAATAATAATAATAAACTTTATTTATAAAGCACATTTAAAACAACCATGGTTGACCAAAGTGCTGTACAAAACCAGGCAATAAAATTAAAGATAAAATGAAATAAAATGAGATGAGATGAAATGAAATGAAATGAAATAAAATGAAATACATGTACATTATCTGGATCCCCCATTTATGTCTGACATAAAGGCCTCACTAAAAAGGTGGGTTTTTAACAAGGATTTAAAAACATCTATGTTTTGGGCAGATTTAATATGTGGCTGTTCCACAACTTGGGGCCAGCTACCTCAAAGGCCCGGTCACCCCTCCTAGCTCTCCTCGACATAGGGACATCTAAAAGTTGCTGATTGCATGATCTAAGTGATCTAGCTGGGGTATACATATTGACGAGTTCAGACAAGTACGTAGGTGCTAGACCATTCATTGCCTGAAAAACAAATAATAAAATTTTAAAATTTATTCTGTAACGGACAGGAAGCCAATGTAGGGATGACAGTGCTGGTGTAATATGTTCCCGTTTCTTTTTGCCAGTCAGAAGGCGGGCAGCAGCATTCTGCACTAGCTGCAGACGGCAGAGAGAGGACTGGTCTAAGCCTATATACAGAGAATTGCAGTAGTCCAGCCGAGATGTTATAAAAGCATGGACCACTCTTTCCAAATCTTTTTGAGAAAGATAGGCCTTGACCTTGGCTATTTGTCTTAACTGAAAAAAGGCAGCTTTGACAACAGCACTAATTTGCTTCTCAAGTTTAAAGGCACTGTCAAAGGTGAAACCAAGGCTTTTCACAGCAGGAACATTTTTGGGGGCCAGGGGGCCCAAAGCACCAACAATGTCCTCCAATTGAGCTGGATGTCCAAACATAATGACCTCTGTCTTATTTTCATTTAAATGCAGGAAGTTAGCATCCATCCAGTTTTTTAAGTCTTTAAGACATGCAAGTAAAGGCTGCAGTGATTTCTTGCATTGAGATTTTACGGGTAAGTAAATCTGTACATCATCAGCATAGCAATGGAAAGAAAGGTTATGCTTCCTGAAAATTGACCCCAGGGGCAGCATATATAAAGAAAATAATATAGGACCTAGAATAGAGCCCTGGGGGACTCCACAAGTGAGTGGGACTGTATCTGAGGAGTAATCTCCCACATGGACAGAGAAACTCTGTCCAATAGGTACGACCGAAACCACTCCAAGCCAGCCGCCTTAATACCCACACAGTGTTCAAGGCGAGATAAAAGAATCTCATGATTCACGGTGTCAAATGCCGCTGTCAAGTCTAAGAGCACCAGGATAGCAGGCTCACCAGAGTCTGTAGTTATTATCAGATCATTAAAAACTCATAAAAGGGCAGTTTCAGTACTGTGCCGAGGTTTAAAACCAGACTTTCACAGATGTCATTTTTATCTAAAAGTGATTGTAACTGAATAAAAACTGCTTTCTCCAATACTTTAGACAAAAAAGGTAACTTGGAGATAGGCCTAAAGTTAGAGAGAACCGAGGGGTCAAGATTTTTCTTTTTGAGCAGTGGTTGCACTACAGCATGTTTGAATGCAGCTGGGACACATCCTGAACTGAGACAGGTATTGATTAACAATAATACGCTAGCACCAACTGAATCAAAAACTTCTTTGAGAAGACGAGAGGGGATGCTGTCTGAGGAGCAATATGTAGGCCGCAGATGCTTAATTATATCTGAGAGCGAAGGGAGGGATATAGGCTCAAACTGGTCAAAAATGGCAGAGCACAGAGATGGAGGAGGGTCAATGGTAACACTCAATGTGTTAACACTCGTGTGGGCTAGCCTAAGAGTAGAGACCTTCTCAATGAAAAATTTAAGAAACTTTTCACAGAGTGTGGGTGAAGATATGATGGGGGATACATCACGGGGGTTAATAAGGGAATTAAAAACATTAAAAAGAACCTGAGGCTTGTGGGTGTTTTTGAAGACTAAGGTAGATATATATACTCTGTTTTGGCAGTTTTAACAGCTCTCTGGTAGTCTGATAGGCAACTACGCAGGATTTCTAGAGAGACATGGAGTTTATCCTTTTTCCACTTTCTCTCAGCGCGCTTGCAGAGAGAAGGAGTAGAGAACGAGTGGAATCATTAAGCCACGGCTCTGAAAGTGCTTTGGTGCGTCTAAGCCTAAAAGGAGCAACAGAATCCAGTATTTCAGAACATGTAAAATTAAACATGGAGATAAGCTCCTCAGCACTGAGAGCACAGTTCGCATCCAGCGCACAAATCGAGGAGACGCTGAAAATATCAGAGAACTGTGATGCGGTCGACTGGTTGATCGAGCTCAAACGGCGTGCGGAGGCGCGTGATTTGATTCCCGAGCAAGGGATAGAAGATGTAAACAGGACAGGTAAATGGTCTGAGATACATGCTGTTGTACAGATTTCATTTACAGAAACAGATAGACCAAACGATAAGACAAGATCCAATGTGTGTCCCTTTTCATGTGTCGGGCCAGATACAGATTGGATGAGATTAAAAGAATCAATTAAGTGCAGAAATTCCCTGGTTAAAGGTCTTGATTCACAGCACACATGGACATTAAAATCACCTAAAATTAAAATATGGTCATATTTAACCATGATCCCCGACAAAAAGTCAGCAAAATCATTAATGAAGTCCGTGTTACATTTTGGCGGACGATAAGCAACAGCGCAGAGCACCGGGGAGGACAGGTTCATTTCAAAGAGCTGCAACTCAAAACTAGAGTAACTAGGTGTGGAATGACACAGTCGGCACATGAGATTAGATCTAAACACTGAGGCTATGCCTCCACCGTTACCAGTGGTGCGAGGGGAGCTGAGGAATGAACAGTCAGGGGGAAGGAGTTCAGAGAAAGGTGCATATTCGTCAGCATGGAGCCAGGTTTCCGTAATAAACATAAAATCCAATCCCCGGGAGATAAAAAAGTAATTTAATAAAAATGTTTTATTAACTATTGACCTTGCATTTATTAGAGCCATGCGAAGGTTTACCTGATATTGTTTGAATGGGATTTCATCCTGTTTGCACCTGTGCTGCTCTGTGTCTGTGGTTTCATAAAAAAGGACTCCTGCAAAGGTGTATTTACTGGTTGTTTTACTATTCACTACAGTATACACTCTCAAATGGAGAGTCAACATATATTTTTAAAACGGTCCAACAGGCATTACAAAAACATAACTTGAAAGTGACAATACATGACAGTACTTTGACTTACACACTGAAGCCAGCAGACAGACATTCTTGTAATACAGCAATTATACATAAGACAATCCAGTTCACAAGACATGGGTAAACTGTAGCATTAACATTGTTAAACCGCAACATTCCCTCTAGGGTCTTCCAGTGCACTTGTCCCTGGTTATGATTTGCACTTTATTGTACGTCGCTCTGGGTAAGAGCGTCTGCCAAATGCCCGTCGTGTAATGTGATGTAAATGTGCACTCCTACAGAGGCTTGCAGGTCTTGCGACACTTTCGTCCTCTGTGGACTCTCTCAGGCGCCTCTGGGGCTGTGCGTCGTCTCTCTGGACCTGCCGAAGCGCTGGTTCCGGGCGGGAAGGCGACACGGCCACGCACTGCACTACCCGCCCAGGCACAGGGACCGCCGCTGGGCCCGGCGACACCGCCACAGGACCGAACCCGGCCGCTCCGCCCACCTCGTCCAGCTCTACTACTCCTCCAGCGTGGCCTCGGGCCCCAGACGGGCGCCCCCTGGCTGCGTGGAGGAGCAACTGCAGCAGTCCCAGAGGAGGCTCCGGTACCTTGGGCCGCTGGCTGGCGCTGGGGGGGACGATCAGTCTGGAGGGCAGCTGGGCCGTTCGGATCGGCAGGAAGAGGAGGAGCTACTACTGGATCCCAATGTACTGATTGGTTATCGGCGGGGACCGGTCCGTGCCGGTCGACCAATCGGGGTTTCTGTGAGCGTGCGGGCAAATTTCACCGGGGATTTTGTGGTCATCAGGTACGTTCATCCCAGACCTGGGTTCAAATAGCATTTGTTTTGGATTGAAATACTTTTCTGTGCTCTATTGATCCTGCCTGGAGTATTTGGAGGCGCAGATGGGCGGGGTTTACACTTCTGGGATCATTTCATTTGTCCAAATACACCAGGCAAGCTTAGACAAATGCAGAAAAGTCTTTGACTCTAAAACAAATCCTTCGTGAACCTAGGTCTGGTTCATCCGAGTGACACTTTAACACTCAGTTCAGCTTCTCCTCCATTGTGCAATGTCTCTTTAATCCAGACTCCGTGTGAGGAAGGGGTTGATGTCCTTGCTGGCCCAGCCGTCTGTGGCATCCGAGTTCTGGTCCACTTCGCTGGAAAGGACCCCAGGATCCAGTCATGACATCATCTCTGTCATCTGCCTGAGGGACGCGCGCGGGCAGGGCCGCAGCGGCAGGTATGCAGCGCGCCCCTGTGAGGTCATCAGAGAGCCAGGTGTGATGACCAATGAGGGATGGGCGATTGGTGACATTACCTTTTGCACAGAAACCAGGGAGGAGTTCGACCAGTCAGGGAGTGCGTTGTTAACAGAACAATAGAGCAATGCGGATGGTGATTGGTGGATGCCCAGAGCCCGGCAGGGTGATGTCCTGACTTTGCTCCAGTGCCACGGGAGCAGTTCCGCATTTAAACCAGGGATCACAGATCTCCACCTGCCACTTAAAAACCAGAGGGGTGCCCCACCAATCATGGAGTTTGGAACTGCTGGTCGCCTGGACAGCCAAGTGCCTCTCGGTCATCAGAACAGTACTCTGATTGGTCGAGCTCCTCTCTGTCTTCGATGCATAAAATTGAAGACCACTACCCTACCCCTATTCCATTATCCCTGATTTAAACAAAATCTGATATCTGACCAATATAAGCAATTGATTGAGTTCATCAGAATGTTTGTTAAATCAGATACTATACTCTCTATCTGTTTCTCTTCTTTCTCTCTCTCTCTCTCTCTCAGCCCCTCTGTTCTTCATCAGGTCGCATGTTTCTCATTGGATGGTTTGGAGGGGAGCTTTAGGGTTGCCATGACAGTGGCCGTACACTGGTGGGTGGAGTATTCTGGCCGCAACAGCCCACTCCCGCCACACGGTGGAGTGGTGAGCACATTCTCCTTCACAGACCGGGAGATCGTAGGCATCGCCCCCATAACTGAGGTACTACCACCTGCTGTGACTACGACGACTGCTACTGCTACTACTGCTACTGCTACTACTGCTTCTACTACTGCTACTGCTACTACTACTACTGCTGCTGCTGCTACTGTACTGCTAATACTGCTACTACTACTGCTATTGCTACTACTGTACTGCTACTGCTGCTACTACTACTGCTACTACTGCTACTACTATTACTACTACTACTGCTACTACTGCTACTACTGTACTGCTACTACTATTACTACTACTACTGCTACTACTGCTACTACTGTACTGCTACTGCTACATAATAATACAAAACGTTTATATGGAAACCATATCAAAATCAGCAGTTAGTTCATCAGTTAAAGCATTTCTATTTCACCCTCACCTTGTCTCTTTGGTCTGAACTGGATAATGGCTCACTGCCATAAACTTGCTCTGAGGAACCAAGTTTTCACACAGAGCAGCACGATCATCAACACTGCCATCCTGAACAGTCAGCGCGTGTCAATTCCTGTCCTGGTCCTGGCTGTGGGTCCTGAGGGGAAGGTGTCTGACGTCACCGCCGCGGTCACCTGCCGTTCGGCTAACGAGGACATCGTCAAGGTAACTGCGCCGCAGTGTGAACTCTGCTGACGGAGCGTCTTCACACTTGTCCCTGCATTCGATCTGCACTTCGTTGCGTGTCGCCCTGGATGAGAGCGTCTGCTAAATACCTTGTGATGTAATGTAATGTAATGTAATGACAGAATTCATCTCATTGGGTTTGAGGATACGCAGAGTTAGTAATGCTCGTCGTCTGATTGGTAGGTTTCCAGTGACTGCTCCACCCTCTTTGTGGACGGGAGCGAATCGGGGGTGGGCAGCGCTTGTGTGGGGGTGGAGTTCCGCCTGGGCAGGCTCGGGGGGGGGCAGTGCGTGTCCGTCTGGGTGCCCGCGCTGCCCCTCCGGGTGTCCCTCTCCGACCCCGTCCTGAGCCCCATCCAGGGCTGGAGCCAGCTGGCCCAGGGCCGGT
Source organism: Conger conger (assembly GCF_963514075.1). Classification (NCBI taxonomy): domain Eukaryota; kingdom Metazoa; phylum Chordata; class Actinopteri; order Anguilliformes; family Congridae; genus Conger; species Conger conger. Next base: position 2,535,096 of record NC_083765.1, read on the forward strand.
GAGTCCCGTCATCGCTCAGAAACAAACGGCTCCCAGCCCTCCCCAAGGGCATCTGAAGCAGGGGTGGGCAACTCCAGTCCTGGGTGTGTGCAGGATTATAGCAGGGGTGGGCAACTCCAGTCCTGGGTGTGTGCAGGATTATAGCAGAGGTGGGCAACTCCAGTCCTGGGTGTGTGCAGGATTATAGCAGGGGTGGGCAACTCCAGTCCTGGGTGTGTGCAGGATTATAGCAGGGGTGGGCAACTCCAGTCCTGGGTGTGTGCAGGATTATAGCAGGGGTGGGCAACTCCAGTCCTGGGTGTGTGCAGGATTATAGCAGGGGTGGGCAACTCCAGTCCTGGGTGTGTGCAGGATTATAGCAGGGGTGGGCAACTCCAGTCCTGGGTGTGTGCAGGATTATAGCAGGGGTGGGCTGTCTACAAGACAGTAACTTTTATCAGCTTCTGTTTATATCGAAGAATGTGGCTAAACAGTTTTAGGTGAATTAGAAGCAGTGTTACTCAACAGGGTAGGAAAGTATTGATTGGAAATGTGCTCAATGCTCAATGCTCATGGTCTCTGTGCTGCGAGACACAGGTGCACCCTGTGCTAAACGCTCACGGTCTCTGTGCTGCGAGACACAGGTGCACCCTGTGCTAAACGCTCACGGTCTCTGTGCTGCGGGACACAGGTGCACCCTGTGCTAAACGTTCATGGTCTCTGTGCTGCGAGACACAGGTGCACCCTGTGCTAAACGCTCATGGTCTCTGTGCTGCGGGACACAGGTGCACCCTGTGCTAAACGCTCACGGTCTCTGTGCTGCGGGACACAGGTGCACCCTGTGCTAAACGCTCACGGTCTCTGTGCTGCGAGACACAGGTGCACCCTGTGCTAAACGCTCATGGTCTCTGTGCTGCGGGACACAGGTGCACCCTGTGCTAAACGCTCACGGTCTCTGTGCTGCGGGACACAGGTGCACCCTGTGCTAAACGCTCACGGTCTCTGTGCTGCGAGACACAGGTGCACCCTGTGCTAAACGCTCATGGTCTCTGTGCTGCGAGACACAGGTGCACCCTGTGCTAAACGCTCATGGTCTCTGTGCTGCGAGACACAGGTGCACCCTGTGCTAAACGCTCATGGTCTCTGTGCTGCGAGACACAGGTGCACCCTGTGCTAAACGCTCACGGTCTCTGTGCTGCGAGACACAGGTGCACCCTGTGCTAAACGCTCACGGTCTCTGTGCTGCGGGACACAGGTGCACCCTGTGCTAAACGCTCACGGTCTCTGTGCTGCGGGACACAGGTGCACCCTGTGCTAAACGCTCACGGTCTCTGTGCTGCGAGACACAGGTGCACCCTGTGCTAAACGCTCACGGTCTCTGTGCTGCGGGACACAGGTGCACCCTGTGCTAAACGCTCACGGTCTCTGTGCTGCGAGACACAGGTGCACCCTGTGCTAAACGCTCACGGTCTCTGTGCTGCGAGACACAGGTGCACCCTGTGCTAAACGCTCATGGTCTCTGTGCTGCGAGACACAGGTGCACCCTGTGCTAAACGCTCATGGTCTCTGTGCTGCGGGACACAGGTGCACCCTGTGCTAAACGCTCACGGTCTCTGTGCTGCGAGACACAGGTGCACCCTGTGCTAAACGCTCACGGTCTCTGTGCTGCGAGACACAGGTGCACCCTGTGCTAAACGCTCATGGTCTCTGTGCTGCGGGACACAGGTGCACCCTGTGCTAAACGCTCACGGTCTCTGTGCTGCGAGACACAGGTGCTCCCTGTGCTAAACGCTCATGGTCTCTGTGCTGCGAGACACAGGTGCTCCCTGTGCTAAACGCTCACGGTCTCTGTGCTGCGGGACACAGGTGCTCTCCCGTCTATCAGCGTTCTGCGGTCCAGGTCCTGGCGCAGTTCACTGCTCAGTCTGTGGAGACCGGCCAGCTCACCTACATGCTGGGTTCACCCGATTGGTTCATGGACGTGACTGAACTGGTCCGTGACTGGCTGAAGGTGGAGCACCCAATGGTGGCTGAGCTCGACGAGCGAACCTATCTGATTGGCTTACAGCCTGGAGTGACATCCCTGCAGGTGAGTGCAATACCTCAAAAGTTATAACAATCAATCTATCAGTCTGATGGTCTGTCTATGTCTGAATGCCTGTGGGTATACCGGTGTGTGTGTGTGTGTGTGTATGTGTGTGTGTGTGTGTGTGTGTGTGCATGTCTATATATGTGTATACTGTCACTGCGCACCTTATTAGGAACACTATTTTGATCATTCTTTGTGGCATGGATTCCACAAATGGTAAATAAAGCATTTATAAAGTGCTTTTATCCAAAGTGCTTTACAATTGATGCTTCTCATTCATACACGCACTCAAATACCAATAGCGATTGGCTGCCATCCAGGCACCGACCAGCTCATCAGGAGCAATTTGTTGGCTGCACATGCATGCTGCGAATCTCCAGTTCTACCACATCCCAAAAGTGTTCAACTGGATTCAGATCCGGTGACTGGGAAGGCCACTGAAGAACATCGAACTCATCGTTATGAAACCAGTTTGAGATGACTTTTGCTTTGTGACATGGTGCATTATCATGCTGGAAGTAGCCATTAGAAGATGGGTACATTGTGACCATGAAGGCCATCTGCCTGCAGAACTGCCACTCACTGGATGGTTTTTTGTTTTTCGCTCCATTCTGAGTAAACTCTAGAGACTGTTGTGCATGAAAATCCCAGGAAATTAGCAGTTACAGAAATACTCAAACCAGCCCATCTGGCACCAACAATCATGGCATAGTCGGAATCACTGAGATCACATTTTTCCCACATTCACATTCAGTGAAGCTCCTGACTCGTATCTGCATGACTGTATGCAATGTACTGCTGCCACATGATTGGCTGATTAGATAATCACGTGAATAAATAGGTGTACAACTGTTCCTAATAAAGTGCTCAGTAAATGCGTGTGTGTGTGTGAGCGCGTGTGTGAGTGCGTGCACGTGTGTGAGTGTGCGTGTGTGTGTGTGAGCGCGTGTGTGAGTGTGTGTGTGTGTGTGAGCGCATGTGAGTGTGTGTGTGTGTGTGAGTGAGTGTGTGTGTGTGTGTGTGTGTGTGTGAGTGTGTGAGTGAGTGAGTGAGTGTGTGTGTGTGTGTGTGTGTGCGTGCGTGCGTGCGTGTGTGTGTGGGTGTGTGAGAGAGTGTGTATGTGTGTGTGTGTGAGTGTGTGAGTGAGTGAGTGAGTGAGTGAGTGAGTGAGTGAGTGAGTGAGTGTATGTGTGTGTGTGTGTGAGTGTGTGTGTGTGTGTGTGTGTGTGCGTGTGTGCGTGCGTGTGTGAGTGTGTGTGTGTGTGTGAGAGAGTGTGTGTGTGCGTGTGTGTGTGTGAGAGAGTGTGTGTGTGTGTGAGAGAGTGTGTGTGTGCGTGTGTGTGTGTGAGAGAGTGTGTGTGTGTGTGAGAGAGTGTGTATGTGTGTGTGTGTGTGCGTGCTTGTGGATTGAGACGGGTTTTCTGTCTCTTCCTGTCCCTCTGCCCCTCAGGTCATATCTAACCAATGGGATGGAGTCCTGGGTTCCTGTGATGTCACTGTGACTGCGGACCATGTGACAGCCGGTGACCTATCGGTCCAGCTGGTGGGAGGACTGAGTCTGTCAGTCACTGCCAACCCGGCCCACCCCTCCATAGTCACGGCAACGGCTATGGCTCACAACATTCTGTACAGCTATGGGCAGGTTTGTGGGAGACCATGCCACAGATTCTTGATCTTACCAGACGGTCAACTCTTTCTTCCCTCCATCCTCTCTGCTTCTTAAAAAAAATGTTTTAATACTGCGGAACATCCATTGCAACAGCACTGCCCTTGGTCACTTAATTAACTTTCCAGAACATGCACTGAATGTGAATGTTTATTGCGTTTACAGCATCTGTGACCGTGCATTATATTACATTTAGCTGATGCTTTTATCCAAAGCGACTTCCAGTTGATGAGCTTAGGTCGGGGACAATCCCCCCTGGAGCAATGTGGGGTTAAGGGCCCGACCGCTGCGCAGATCTTATTGTGGCTAAACTGGGGTTTGAGCCATTAAGCTTGCATTTTAACCCCCCTGGCTCCCTGAGCAACACGCTTACTCTGCTGGGCCACAGCCACAGCCACAGCGAGCCACGGCCACAGCCACAGCCACAGCGAGCCACAGCCACAGCCACAGCGAGCCACAGCCACAGCGGGCCACAGCCACAGCGAGCCACAGCCACAGCCACAGCCGTCTCCATCCCCGTGTCTCTGGCACACACCTCCGCTTCATTTCTGAGGACAAGTGAAGCACCTGCTCCTTGCTGCTCATTTCAGTGTCCCTTCATGTACACGTGCTGTCGCTCATGTACACACGAGCATCTTGATAACTGCCTCTCCCTGGCTCCACAAGTATCCTCCACTGCCAGAACCTGCAGGTTCTTTCTGTATAATATACGCCGCATCCGTCATCTCCTGACGGAGAAAGCCACCCAGCTCCTAGTCCAGGCGCTCGTCATTTCCCGCCTGGATTACTGTAACTCCCTCCTAGCCGGTCTCCCAGCGTGCGCCATCAAGCCCCTCCAGCTGGTCCAGAATGCTGCAGCCCGCTTGATCACCAGTCAGCCCAGGTCGGCTCATGTCACCCCGCTTCTCATTGGCCTCCACTGGCTTCCTATTGCCGCACGCATCCGATTCAAGGCCCTAGTGTTGGCATTTCAGGCTGCTAAGGGGACTGCCCCACATTACATACAATCCCTGATCACTCCCTACTCCCCAGCTAGACCACTCCGGTCTGCCAGCTCTGGTCGCCTTACGGTTCCCTCTCTACGGGCACCTGGCGGTCGAGCTGCACGTTCACGCCTGTTTTCCGTTCTGGTTCCTCAGTGGTGGAATGACTTGCCTACCACTGTCAGGACAGCAGAATCCCTCCCCCTATTTCGACGCAGACTCAAAACACACCTCTTCAAACTCTACCTTAGTCCTCCCTCCTGATTTACCCCGCCCCCCCCTTCTGATACCCCTATCCCTGTCTAACCCCCCCCCCCAAAAATAAAAAAATAAAAAAATAAAAAATAAAAAATTGCACTTATGATGACGACTATATGTTTAGAACAGCAGTCCAGGTGTATTTTCCTAGTTCTGGATGTGATGCTTTGACTTGTGGTAGAACCTATGCACTTGTAAGTCGCTTTGGATTAAAAGCGTCTGCCAAATGACTAAAATGTAATTGTAAAATGAGCAAAGGAAAGCATAACTTTGTTCTCAATGTTGGTCAAAATGGTTGTTTCTTTAAAGAATGTCTGCAAGCACACATGGATTTTTGCTAGTGTCCTAAAGTGGTCTGAAACATATGCAGTAATGGCATTAAATCGACTCTAACAGAGTGCAGTTGGGGACGTATGTTCTCTGTAGCTGCTGAGTGTGTGTGCTTGTGTGTGTGTGTGCATGCGTGTGTGCGCTACACTGCTGTGTGTGTGTGTTTGTGTCTTTTAGGAAGCATCCTTCAGCATCTGGCTCCAGTTCAGCGATGAAACGGCCACGCTAGTCTCCGCCTTCGAGCCCGCCCCCTTCTCCCTGCAGCTGTCCTCATTGGCTGAGACTGTGGTCGCCGTGACGCCCGGGCCGACCCAGCGGGTGGTTGCCCAGGGCGATGGAGGCGGACCTTTGCTGAGGGCAGAGCTGCTGGTCTCCACCTGTCAGCCAATGACTGACTCGGCTCAGAAGCAAGCAGCCAATGAGAGAGCAGGCGTGGGAGGAAGGGGCGGGACTAAGACGCTAGCCAGGGGCTCTGGTTGGGTGAGAGTGAATGTGGACTGGGAGCTCCACCCTGAGGGCGGCGAGGAGCCCAGGTTCGAGGTGCTGGAAATGTCTGACCTGTCCGAGAGAGAGCTGTATGAACTGACCACTTCCTCCGGCCTAGACAGAGAGGAGGAGGACGATGAAGATGCCTACGGTGGCAGGAACCACAGCCTGAGGTAAAAAATAAATACATCAGGATCTTTCCATCCTTGTTGCAGAGCTATAATACAGTCACCTCCAAAAATATTGGAACAACGAGGCCAATTCCTTTGTTTTTGCACTACACTTAGTACATTTGGGGTTGAAATGACAACATAAACACGAGACAAGAGTTCAGAATTTCAGCTTTTACAGTGGGAGCAATAATTATTTGATCCCTTGCTGATTTTGTAGGTTTGCCCACTTACAAAGAATGGAACTGTGTAGAATTTTAATCATAGGTACATTTTAATATTGAGAGACAGAATATCACAAAATAATCCACAATAACAACATCATATAAATTTTATATCATATTTTCACATGAAATAAGTATTTGATCCATAGAACAATAGGACTTAATACTTGGTGGAGAAACCTTTGTTGGCAAGCACAGAGGTCAGATGTTTGTAGTAGTTTTTCACCAGGTTTGCACAGATCTTGGGAGGGATTTTGGTTTAACTTCTCACCAAGCTGCTTGCTTATTTTCTTGTAGCCCATGCCAGCCTTGTGCAGGTCTACAATTTTGTCCCTGATGTCCTTAGGCAGCTCCTTTGTCTTGGCCATGGTGGAAACATTGGAATCTGATTGTGTGGACAGGTGTCTTTTATACAGCTACATAACGATGTAACAAGTTGACACAGGGGTTTTGGGTAATGAGTTGAGATTAGGAGTGCTTCTCAATGGAAAGCTAACTGGTCTGTGGGAGCCAGAATTATTGCTGATTGGTAGGGGATCAAATACTTATTTAATACAAAAATACGATAATAAATTTATAAAATGTATATGATGTTGTTATTGTGGATTATTTTGTGATATTCTGTCTCTCAATATTAAAATGTACCTTTGATTAAAATTCTACACAGTTCCATTCTTTGTAAGTGGGCAAACCTACAAAATCAGCAAGGGATCAAATAATTATTGCTCCCACTGTATTTCATGGTATTTACACCTAGATGTGTTAAACTACTTAGAACATAGAACCTTTGGTATCAGACCACCTAATTTTTAGGTGAGCAGAGAATATTTAAGTAAATATAACACTTAATATTTGGTAGCATATCCCTGTTTGCAATAGCTGCATCAAGCCTGCAACCGATTGACACCAAACTGTTGCATTCTTCTTTTGTGAAGTCTTTCCAGGCTTTTACTGCAGCCTCTTTCAGTGGTTTGTTTCGGGGGGTTTTCCCTTCAGTCTCCTCTTCAGGAGGTGACATGCATGCACAATTGATTTAAGGTCTGGTGATTGACTTGGACAGTCTAAAGCCTTCCACCTTTTCTACCTAATGAAGTCCTTTGTTGTGTTGGCAGTGCGTTTTGGGTTGTTGTATTCCCTCCCAATTAGTTTGGACACATTTCTCCGTAAGTTAGCAGACAGTATGTTTTTGGAGACTTCTGAATTCATCCTGCAGCTGCCATCATGAGTTACATCATCAATAAAGATGAGTGAGCCCACTCCAGAAGCAGCCATGCAGGCCCAAGCCATAACACTTCCTCCACCCTGCTTCACAGATGAGCTTGTATGTTTTGGACCATGAGCAGGTCCCTTCTTTCTCCACACTTTGGCCTTCCTGTCACTTTAGACCAGGTTAATCTTGGTCCCATCAGTCCATACTGGGGGCGACATGGCTCAGGCAGTAAGAGCAGTCATCTGGCAGTCGGAGGGTTGCCGGTTCGATCCCCCGCCTGGGCTGTGTTGAAGTCTCCCTGAGCAAGACACCTAACCCCCAAATGCTCCTGACGAGCTGGTCGGCGCCTTACATGGCAGCCAATCGCCGTCGGTGTGTGAGTGTGAGTGTGAGTGTGTGTATGAATGGGTGAATGAGAAGCATCAATTGTACAATGCTTTGGATAAAGGCGCTATATAAATGTCACAATTTACCATAAAACGTCAGTATATCCCAATTGGCCACTAAATTTGGAGAAAATGGGAAAAAAACAAATGGGGAAAAAAACAAATGCAGCCTTCACAGGCAAAACCCAAGGCTAAAACCAAGAGTAGACAATCGGAACTATCAGTCACATGCTCACCTAAAAATTGGGTGGTCTGATACAAAAGGGGTTATGTTCTAAGCTGTTGAACAAATCTAGATGAAAATACCAGGACATAAATGTACAATGTACTGTCATCTCATCTTTTGACCTCAAACTCGATTGTCTTCAGTGTTCAGCAAAAACAAAGGAATTGACCTTGCTGTTCCAATACTTTTGAAGGGGACTGTAAGCCATATCTAAGATATGCCCAAGATATTCTTTTTTTTAATACATAATCAAAATTACATCATCCTCTGTTCGTATGAACAGTTGTAATGTCGTAAACTCTCACTCTTGTGATGTAGTAAACTCTCACTCTAGTGATCTAGTAAACTCTCAATCTTGTGATGTAGTAAATCTCTCATGCTTGTGATGTAGTAAACTCTCACTCTTGTGATGTAGTGAACTCTCACTCTTGTGATGTAGTAAACTCTCACTCTTGTGATGTAGTAAACTCTCACTCTTGTGATGTAGTAAACTCTCACGCTTGTGATGTAGTAATCTCTCACGCTTGTGATGTAGTAAATCTCTCACGCTTGTGATGTAGTAAATCTCTCACGCTTGTGATGTAGTAAACTCTCACTCTTGTGATGTAGTAAACTCTCACTCTTGTGATGTAGTAAACTCTCACTCTTGTGATGTAGTAAACTCTCACTCTTGTGATGTAGTAAATCTCTCACGCTTGTGTTGTAGTAAACTCTCACTCTTGTGATGTAGTGAACTCTCACTCTTGTGATGTAGTAAACTCTCACTCTTGTGATGTAGTGAACTCTCACTCTTGTGATGTAGTAAACTCTCACTCTTGTGATGTAGTGAACTCTCACTCTTGTGATGTAGTAAACTCTCACTCTTGTGATGTAGTAAACTCTCACTCTTGTGATGTAGTAAATCTCTCACTCTTGTGATGTAGTAAACTCTCACTCTTGTGATGTGGTAAACTCTCACTCTTGTCATGAAGTAAACTCTCACTCTTGTGATGTAGTAAACTCTCACTCTTGTGATGTAGTAAATCTCTCACGCTTGTGATGTAGTAAACTCTCACTCTTGTGATGTAGTGAACTCTCACTCTTGTGATGTAGTAAACTCTCACTCTTGTGATGTAGTGAACTCTCACTCTTGTGATGTAGTAAATCTCTCATGCTTGTGATGTAGTAAACTCTCACTCTTGTGATGTAGTGAACTCTCACTCTTGTGATGTAGTAAACTCTCACTCTTGTGATGTAGTGAACTCTCACTCTTGTGATGTAGTAAACTCTCACTCTTGTGATGTAGTGAACTCTCACTCTAGTGATCTAGTAAACTCTCACTCTTGTGATGTAGTAAATCTCTCACGCTTGTGATGTAGTAAACTCTCACTCTTGTGATGTAGTAAAACTCTCATGTTCATTTCCCCCAGGAGCCCACTGGAGAGAGCAGTGCTGAGGCCCGGCCGTAATGGGGGTGGGGTGTTCTCCCCCCCCAGCAGAGAGGGGGGCGGCGGGGGGGACGGGGAGCTGCAGGTGGGGGCCGGGACCCTGCTCTCCCTCCTCTGCCTCTCCACACTCCTCTTCCTGGCAAACTTCCTCCCCTGCGCCCTGCGGGGGAGAGGGAGAAGGAAGGAGAGGGGGAGGGAGAGAGGGAGGGGGGCCCAGTGCCCAGAGGAGGATGGGTGAAGAGAGAAAGCAGGTGATGGTGAGGAAGGAGGAGAAGAAACGGAGGAGCGCATGAGGAGTGGACTTGGCTAGCGGACGACTGTCACCTGTCTGTCACACAGACTGTCTCTCTCACTGTTCCTGTGGCTCAGTACAACTACCCATGTCTCTCTGTGCCTTTAGACCATAAATCCTACACCCCCCCCAGATACACAACATTGGGATTTGTAGTCCTCAATAGGGAGGTAAAGTGGAAGTTTTCACATAGGGAACAACATTTCAGGTTTACTGCAAAGTGCTATGCTAGGGGATTTCATCATAGACGGCATTGTGTACCAAATGCAACAACAAAGATGACGTTATCTATTCTGGGATGGCCAGTGTCACGGGACGTACCAACACATTCACACACACAATTGCGCTTGACATTAGTTTCAGGTTGCCATCGATAGGCCACTGATTATAAATATATATCCAATTTGTAATCAAGTTTATAAGTTAGAATCATGCCAGTTGTCGGATTTTTTAAATCGCACGAGTCGGGACAATAAATGAACACAGACACTATATTCCTTGTGTAGTGTGCATAAACATATTGTCTTATTTGTTTTATGAATATTGTACAGCACTACTACCATAAATAAAGGTAACTTGACACACTGTCGGTGGCATCAGGATGGTCCCTATTGTGGGAATTTCGTCACTTTGAAAGGGAAAGTATCATGGGAGGCTGAGTTTAAGCCTACTGAAACGCCATCGTATTCAGTATATAGCTATGTATATAAACCATGAAAAACATCCCGACTTCAACTATGTAGTTTGCTTATATTTAGCTTTTGCCGCTCTATTTAATAGAGAGCAGTATATCGGAAGTATCATTGCCGATACATCCGTTTTACCTCCCTATAGATTCTACACTTCTGTAGATGGCCAGCTCTGGGAGGTGTAGTCTTCAAATATCTAAGCTCACCAGATAGCCTACCTAGCTTTGTGCGCTTAACACTGAACGTTATCCCTATTGAAGCTGAAACCTTCATTAAACTATTTCATCTTCTGAAAATGCATTAAGGAGTGTGATACTGGCAGATACTGTGACAGAGGGAACTGAGTATATCTAGAGCGGGGGTCGGCAACCCTGGTCCTGGAGAGCCGCAGGGTGTGCTGGCTTTCGTCTCCACCCATAAGCAACCGATTCAGACCCAAGAAACCAGGTGAGGTGAGTTAACTGTGCAATCAACGGCTTTCATTGATCAATTAATGCCAAGTAACAACGAAAGCCAGCACACCCTGCGGCTCTCCAGGACCAGGGTTGCCGACCCCTGATCTAGAGTATGTGTCTTTGTCCCCATTGTTTAAAAGGACTTTAGCTTTGTCAGCACTACGTTTCCCCTGCATGTCAGTGTTCCTTCCCTGCAGCGACTCTCTGTATCTGTCAAAATATCACCACAAGTCCACGCCTTCCTCTGTTCAACACTATAGGATCCTGACCCGCTTCCGGGGGCTTCAGCCGGGAATCTTTTCCAGTGTTCTCGCTGCGTGCATAATGGTTTGCTAACTTCCCGACTGACTGATAAAAACATAACCACTGATTTCGTCCACACTCGTGTGATTGACATTGCGGACAGCCAATGAGAGTGTAACTGTGGGCGGGCTGTCAGAGACAACTCCAGCCTTGAAAACCATATGTCTATGCGTGAAACGTTTCTCCCGGTTTCTCCATGGTTCAATTTATGCTGCGTCCCATTTACCATCGGAGGTCGGAACTTGGAAATTTCCGACCTCCGATGGTAAATGGAACGTTCCAGGTGCACGACACCAAACGTAAACGAGAAATATGGCTGAACATGAAAAACTGGTGGTGTTTATGTGGCAAGTGTATAAACCACATGAACTGTCTGCTGTTCTCCGGTCTAGTTACATTATTCGCTAATGAGGAAAAGTCAGTAAATTATATGTTTACAAATGGTTTCACTGTTTTTCAATTTTCTAAAATAACTTTTGTGCAGAGAAGATAACTTTCAGAGATCATTTGCCATAACCAGCTAACTAATAACATCGGCAACTTTGTTTCAAATCAATTGACACGCAGAACAGGCTTTACTATATGACAGTATGTTCTATTCAAATGTCATGAAGGAACAAATACTTTGCGTTGGATTTTAGTTGAAGGTTTACTATTTACGATGCGTGCCTCCATGGATGCTGCCATTGTTGTGTGACGTCAGACAGGTTCCTTATCGTGAAGTCGGGGTAGATGGATTTGAATTTGGACTTTGAGTGATTTGCTATTGCTCTTTTCCGAGTATGAGGTCGGAAAGACTTCCGAGTTGTCTGGAATGCAGCATTAGCTCTGATATTGTCATCTCGACACCGCGCGATGATCGAAGAAGGTGTTTCATCAAACGGAAAAGGTACATTTAAAAAACATATGCCAAGATAAAGTTAAAAGTGGTATCAGTTGTGGGGGACTAAGTTAATTAACGCCACATCCCAAGAAGACGATGAGGCTAACCTAGGCTATCGTTAGCATTGTACTTAGCTAGCTATGTAACTACTGTTTACGTTAGCTATGTAAAGTATTTAGCTATTTAAGGTTCCAAAACATTTCTGGGGACCCTTATGAACTACTGCTGCAGACTGTGCAAGCACTAAATGGCAATATTAACTTACCTACTACATTAAGTAGATATGTTTAAATTAGTTTGGTGCGAAATCTATGAGATTGTTTGAGATTAGCCTACATTTGAAAACATTTGGTCCAGAAAAACAATAGGGTAAAAATATCCTAAATAGGTTTTTGTCCATCCACTAGGTGGCGGTGTACGCACCCATTGCATTACGCAGACTTCCCAACGTATTTCCCCTCCTTAAAATCTCCATCTGGCAAAAACAAAGCTGTCATTCTATAACTGCAAAATATTCCTTAAATTCTTACAAAGAACACAATTTATAAGATTGTTTTGTGAATGTTAGAAAACTCTAAATGGAACTATTACATGTTACTGTTTGATGTATGCATAGATTACATGAGTTAAATGGATACATGACATTTTTGGAACATAATTTCAGTCCAATCTACTGTCATCATCAGGCTCCTTGTTTATTATATTTATACATACTGACTGTGAAACATTACAGTAATTTAACCTGTAAAGGTAAAATGCATGGAACGCCCCTTCCCAGCTCAGCCCCATATGACTTTGTCCCAAATGTGTTCAAACCTTGGTGATGCCCCTGCATCTGTGGATAAAATTTTTGTGAATGCATTTCTTATGTGAATGTTTATGTGAATGTTTATGTGTGTCGGATTAGGTTATTCTCTGCATGGCCATGCTTTTCACCACTGGTGTTTTTTGCCAAAAACTATTTTTGTCTCATCTGACCATAGAAACCAGTTCCAATCAAAGTTCCAGGGATGTCAATGAACTCCAGACACTTACAGTACATTTGATTAGATGCTCCAAAATCTACAGTTAGATGAAACCTCCATGCCAAACCCTAACCCCAGCCCTCCCAGCAAAAATTGAATGGTTTGAGGAACAAATGCTTTTTTTGTGAGCAATCAAGAAATTCAATTGAAACTCAGTTGAACATCAACGGCTTCAAGCCAAGTTACACTTTGAAATGGAGAAAACTTGATAAAATGGCTTTTACGTGATACAACCAGGCAACATAAGAAGCGTTTGGATGCTTTCCAGATTTCTCATACGCATATTTGTTTATTTGTCAGGGACAATACTTACAAACATTGTTATAGTTAAAAAACATGAATTGTTTCTAGCCAGAAATGAGCCAGATCTAATTTTCAACCCTGGTTAGTCTTTTGCATTTTAAAATCAAAATTATTTTGGTAATAAAATTAGATTAATTGCAACCGGATATAGAAAGGAAAAGGGGTATAAAACATGCTTTTAAAATAAATTTTTCATCAAAGGAATCAAACTCTCAAATTAATAGAAACAAATGTTTGGTTTCCTTCAAAAATCAGGCAATCGATCAAACGATAGATAAGTATTTCCATATATATTAGACTTACTACTATCGTGTGATCTGTGAGAGTCCTCTAGTGGTCAGAAAATGCCACTGCACCCCTCTCCTATCTACCTCAAGCTTGACCTCCCTTGCAGGTTTCTCCAACACAGTTCTGTACAAGGCCTGATGGTGTTGTAGCCTCTCGACTGTGACCTCCTCTCTATGCGCCCTCAAGAACAGAACAGCCTATAATACCATGGGACATCATCAGCCCTGGGCCCACAATGGTCCCACCCAAACACCTGTCTTATTGCCGCCCCAACCCACATTTTCAAAATACATTTACATTTGTGCAGACCCAACAAGTATCAAAAATGCCCTTTACAAATAAAACCCTCCACTTCTACTGGCAAAGACAACCTGTCCCTATGTGACAAACAGCCCCATGAAACAGTTTTCAGTAAAAAAGAATATATATTGTAGTCACCAAATAAGTTCTACATTTGTAGAAATTTGACATATGTATTACAAAGACGGCTATAGGCTATATATTTGATATGAAAAGTTACAAAGTAAATGTGACAACCCAAAAGTGCACTAGAATTGTAGCTAGTGACCACATGCTGTAGCCTAGCTAAAGAAAACCCTGGATAAATGATAGTACTCCCTTCACAGCTTTGGTGATAATTATTTGAAGATTAATTTATAGTGTAGAAGTATAGAAGAAAAACATCAATGGGTTGGAACTGAACTTTTTGAAACATTAACCCCAAACCCCCCGCCCCCCCTCCTCCCCCCTTTTCAATGATGTGTGTCTTATTCATTACATAACCATTTGGGTGAACCCCAAAACTGAACAGTTTGATGCCAAAATATTTGTACAGTGCCTTCTAACACAGTAAACGATTCAGCGACGAAGGAGCGAACGCCTCCTTGCTTGAGCCAATGAAAAAAGAAGGGCTAGGATCCAAAAGCGAAACTAAAAGCAGATCAAGCTAATCGTCATTTTGGTCAACGTTTCCTGATTAGCAGAACTAGTCAGTAGAGCCAAGGCGTTTAGCTACCGAATTTTGCTGTTTGATTTATTGGACACTAAATGGTACATAGTTTCATAGTCGGAAAGGAAATTAAGGGGATTTTACATAATAGTTTTCTGTTCTTTCAAAATACCTTTGCAGACATTTTAGTAGCGACTACCCTACCCGGAAATGAGGGGTGCAGCTTTGCACATGGTCGTTCTGCTGTTGCTGGGTGAGTAGCTACAGGCCGTGCTGCATTTTGCATTAATGAAAGGGTTTTAAAGATGTTTGACCTGCGAATGAATATAACATCAGATCTACCTAAATACAGGCAAATAAGTTGTCTCTGAAACAATTTGTTCCAATTTGTGACATGCCTGCAAATATTTAGATTAGGTAAAGAATTTGTGTCCTCAGAACCATTTATTGTTTAACCTATCAATCTTAACTGGACACATCTGGACAATGAGAAACACCTGTCAGTCACTTGTTCCAATACTTTTGATCAAAATTGGGTGCTCT
Organism: Conger conger; assembly: GCF_963514075.1. Taxonomy (NCBI): domain Eukaryota; kingdom Metazoa; phylum Chordata; class Actinopteri; order Anguilliformes; family Congridae; genus Conger; species Conger conger. Next base: position 2,550,260 of record NC_083765.1, read on the forward strand.
GATACAAAAGGTGATATGTTCTAAGTTGTTTAACAAATCTCGATAAAAATACTAGGAAATAAAAGCTGAAATTTAGATCTCGTATATATTTTGAGCTCAAACTCAATTGTCTTCAGTGTATAGCAACAACAAAGGAATTGACCTTCCTGTTCCAATACTTTTGGAGGGGAAAGTACATGCCAATGACAAGTACAGAAACAAATCCAGAAAATGTTTTTCCCAAATATTGTGGAGGCCACGGTATATTTACTTTGTTATTTTCCTTTGGGCATGAAAAGCCCAGCACTGTGAGATTTTTCTCTTAATCTGATTGAACATCCAGTTTCCCCACTTTCTCTCATTTCCCCGCTTCTAGCCCTGCAACAAACATGTTCAACCCACCCAGTGTTTTTATATGCACGCGTTGGCCAGTCCATCACCCTCCCCTGCAGTGGAGAGCCCAATAGGGTTGTGGAATGGTATTTTCAACAGCCTGTGCTCCCTGATTGGCTGCTTGTGGCCAAACTCCACAATGGATCCATTTCCCCAGGACCTGGCTTCCAGGAACGGGTGAAGTCCATCTGTGAGGAGCAGCCAGGAAACTATAGCCTGGTCCTCAGTCCTGTGAGGTATGATGACCTAGGCATTTACGAATGCCGGGACAAGGATGGGTCCATTCTTTCAGATGTGAAGCTACAAATTTCTGGTAAGTGCATATTGCCTTTTTTTCCTGCAAATGTGGTTAATTTCTTTTGGTGCTCATGGATTTCAGTTTCATTTCCCAAAATGTTTTTTGTTGATGATGTATATTATTATTCTGGATCATTCCAGTCTGTAGAAAACCCACAAACCATGGGCTGTATCCAGCCATTCATCTACCCCAAGCAACATGGTTCACCTGTTCAAATCTTATATTCTCTCTCCCTCTCCATTTCAAATGACTTTTATTGACATGGTAAGGTACACTCACATTGTTCCATCAAAGAATGCTTTGACAAACATAACAGGCAATAATAATTTAACTACAATAAACAATACAATTCAGGAGACATCATACATGTAGAGGTGAACACAAAAATGTCAAGACTGGGTGGACTCAGAGTCCACCCAGTCTACCTTTCTCTCCCTCCTCTCTTCTTTTGACCTTACCCTCACTCTTTCCCCTCCCACCCACAAAGCAGGCAACCTTCTTGACCTCATCTTCACAAGGAGCTGCACAACAACCAACCTCTCTGTAACACCACTCCATATATCTGACCACTCCTTCATCTCCTTCTCTCTTCCACTCTCCTCTAACACCCATCCATCTCTCCCACCATCCACTGTCACCTGTCGACGGAACCTACGCCACCTGTCTTCCTCCACCCTCTCATCTACAATCCTCTCCTCCCTACCATCTGCGGAGTCTTTCTCTCGACTCTCTACCGATGATGCGGCTACAACTCTCATGTCCTCCCTCTCATCTTCCTTTGACTCTCTGTGTCCCCTCACCACCAAACTAGCTCGGGCCTCCCCCCCCAGTCCCTGGCTTTCTGATGCTCTACGAGCTGTCCGTACCGAACTGCGGGCGGCGGAGAGAAAATGGAAAAGGTCCTGTCTCCCCAGTGATATGGCTTCCTTCCATGCCCTCTTATCATCTTTCCATTCCTCTGTCTCTCTAGCTAAATCTTCCTTCTTTCACTCGAAAATTAACGCGGCCGCCTCTAATCCCCGCAAACTGTTTTCAACTTTCTCCTCTCTTCTGGCCCCCCCTCCCCCCCCACCCCCCTCATCACTCACACCTGATGACTTTGTCTCCTTCTTTGAAAAGAAGGTCGATGCTATTCGCAATTCCTTCTCCCAACCCTCCACCCCTGCTGACCCTCCTACCCTCCCCAACTCCCTAACCTCCTTTTCTCCTCTCTCTGACGCCGACACGCTGAAACTCCTTACTTCCCACCGCCCAACCACCTGTCCTCTTGACCCCATCCCCTCTCCCCTCCTACAATCTATATCTGAGGACATTCTCCCTTTTCTCTCCTCTCTAATCAACACCTCCCTCTCTTCCGGCACCATGCCCTCTTCCCTGAAGAGGGCCAGAGTCACTCCCCTCCTCAAAAAACCTACTCTCGATCCCTCTGCCCTGAACAACTACCGGCCTGTCTCTCTTCTTCCCTTTCTTGCTAAAACCCTGGAACGGGCGGTCTGCTCCCAACTGTCCACTTATCTTCTCCACAACAATCTCCATGACCCCAACCAGTCTGGCTTCAAGAGTGGCCACTCCACTGAAACCGCCCTGCTCGCGGTCACTGAGGCACTCCACTCTGCTAAAGCAAAATCCCTCTCCTCTGTCCTCATCTTCCTCGACCTGTCGGCCGCCTTCGATACAGTCAACCATGAGATTCTGCTCTCATCGCTGTCTGGGATGGGTGTCACAGGTTCTGCACTCGCTTGGTTTTCCTCCTACCTCTCTGGTCGCTCCTACCAGGTGACTTGGAGGGGCGCACTCTCCGACCCTCAACCCCTACGAACTGGAGTCCCGCAGGGCTCGGTTCTTGGGCCTCTCCTCTTCTCGCTATACACCATGTCTCTTGGTTCTGTTATCTCTTCCCACGGCTTCTCTTATCACTCCTACGCTGATGACACCCAACTCTTCATTTCCTTCCCCCCTGACACCCAAATCACCACACAGATCTCTGCCTGCTTGGCTGATATCTCTGCATGGATGACTTCCCATCACCTGAAGCTCAACCTTGCCAAAACTGAGCTTCTCTACATCCCTGCTAAGTCCTCTCCGTCAATCGACCTCTCACTGACTGTGGAGGACTTTGTAGTTTCCTCCTCCCGTACGGCAAAGAATCTTGGGGTGACTCTTGATAACTGCCTCTCCCTGGCTCCACAAGTATCCTCCACTGCCAGAACCTGCAGGTTCTTTCTGTCTAATATACGCCGCATCCGTCATCTCCTGACGGAGAAAGCCACCCAGCTCCTAGTCCAGGCGCTCGTCATTTCCCGCCTGGATTACTGCAACTCCCTCCTAGCCGGTCTCCCAGCGTGCGCCATCAAGCCCCTCCAGCTGGTCCAGAATGCTGCAGCCCGCTTGATCACCAGTCAGCCCAGGTCGGCTCATGTCACCCCGCTTCTCATTGGCCTCCACTGGCTTCCTATTGCCGCACGCATCCGATTCAAGGCCCTAGTGTTGGCATTTCAGGCTGCTAAGGGGACTGCCCCACATTACATACAATCCCTGATCACTCCCTACTCCCCAGCTAGACCACTCCGGTCTGCCAGCTCTGGTCGCCTTACGATTCCCTCTCTACGGGCACCTGGCGGTCGAGCTGCACGTTCACGCCTGTTTTCCGTTCTGGTTCCTCAGTGGTGGAATAACTTGCCTACCACTGTCAGGACAGCAGAATCCCTCCCCCTATTTCGACGCAGACTCAAAACACACCTCTTCAAACTCTACCTTAGTCCCCCCTCCTGATTTACCCCGCCCCCCCCTTCTGATACCCCTATCCCTGTCTAACCCCCCCCAAAAAAAAAAAAAAAAAAAAAAAAAAAATTGCACTTATGATGACGACTATATGTTTAGAACAGCAGTCCAGGTGTATTTTTCTAGTTCTGGATGTGATGCTTTGACTTGTGGTAGAACCTATGCACTTGTAAGTCGCTTTGGATTAAAAGCGTCTGCCAAATGACTAAAATGTAAAATGTAATGTAAATGTATAATCATTTTGCTTTCTGGTGTCATTGTTTCTCGCTGTCCCTATATTGTGCTGCCACATCCCCTCCTCTCTCCCAGAGGGAATGGTAGCCTCTCTGTGTCTGACAGTGTCTCAGATTGTGGGCTGACTTCTTTTATTTTGGGGAAATACATTGACCTTGCCTTACTGTATTCGTCACATTTCATGAGGAAACTCGGTCTCCTGCTCTTCAGTGTTACAGAGTGAGCACAACCTGGCCTCTCTGGCCAGCCTGCTCTGCCAGAGTCCACCTGTCTCAATGGCCAGGTTGTGTTCATTGAGTCTATATTTTTGTTCCTTGAAACCAAGGAACACTTTTACAACCAACTATATCATATACTTCTGGCCTTGAAAGAAAAGGACATCATGATTTTGATGGGAGACATGAATGCAAAGATAGGAGGAAACAACAATGGCAACAAACTAATAATGGGAAGACAAGGACTAGGAACCCTGAACGAAAATTCTCCAGAGGGACCAAGGCGACAGCACAGAAGGAATATGAAGCAGCAAACAAAGAAGTGAAGAAAAGTGTCAGAAGGAACAAGAAGTACATCGAGGATCCAGCACAACAGGCAGAGGAAACAGCAGGAAAAAACAATCTGAAGGAACTCTACTTAACCACAAAAAAGCTCATTGGCAAGTTCAAACAAACACAAGCACACATTTAAAAACTCACAGGGGACACTCCTCACAAGACCAGTTTAAGAGGTGGACAGAACACTTTAGTCCACTGCTCAATAGGCAGCCTCCTCAACTGACAGCAGAAATTCCACCAGCCATAACCTGTTGGAGATAAACTGCAACCCCCCCACCGAGACAGAAATCAAGAAAGCCATTAAGGCCTTGAGAGGAGGCAAGGCAGAGGGACCGGATGAGATACCAGCCGAAGGCAGATATTGAAACCTCCCCCAGCATGCTTCACCATCTCACGCCAATCATCTGGGAGGAAGAAAGTGTCCCGTCCGACTGGAGAGATGGCTACATTGTGAAGATTCCTAAGAAAGAGGACCTTAGGGAGTGCAAAAACTACCAAGGACTAATGCTGCTTTCAACACGAGGGAAGGTGCTCAACCGCATTCTACTGGAGAGGCTCCAGAAGGCAGTTGTGGAGAAACTGAGGGAAAACCAGGCTGGCTTCAGGAATAACCGGGGCGACATGGCTCAGGCAGTAGTCTGGCAGTTGGAGGGTTGCCGGTTCAATCCCCCGCCCGGGCTGTGTCAAAGTGTCCCTGAGCAAGACACCTAACCCCTGAATGCTCCTGACGAGCTGGTCGGCGCCTTGCATGGCAGCCAATCGCCATCGGTGTGTGAGTGTGTGTATGAATGGGTGAATGAGAAGCATCAATTGTACAGCGCTTTGGATAAAGGCGCTATATAAATGCAAAACCAAAACCAATAACAGATCCTGTGGAGATCAAATAGCCCCCCTCAGGATTATCATCAAACAATCCATCGAATGAAACTCCCCTGTCTATGTCAATTTCATAGATTTTGAAAAGGCCTTTGACTATGTGGATGGGGAGATGCTGTGGAAATTGATGGCGCACTGGGGGCAACATGGCTCAGGCAGTAAGAGCAGTCATCTGGCAGTCAACAAACTACAGACATTCATTAACCGCCACTAACATTCTCAACAAACTACAGACATTCATTAACCGCCACTAACATTCTCAATGAACTACAGACATTCATTAACCGCCACTAACATACTCAACAAACTACAGACATTCATTAACCGCCACTAACATTCTCAACAAACTACAGACATTCATTATCCGCTGCCTACGATGCCTCCTGGGAATATACTGGCCCAACACCATCTCAGACGCCAACCTACGGAAACAATAGAAATTCAAATCAGGAGGAGGAAATGGAATTGGATAGGTCATACACTCAGAAGACAAAACAAATCTATCACAAACCCACAAGGCAGGAGGAAGAGAGGAAGACCTAGAACCACCTGGAGAAGAACCACAGAACAGGAGATGAAGGAGGAAGGGCTGGCATGGCAACAACTGGAGCGGAGGGCACAAGACCGGACAGGATGGAGGGGTCTCATCGAAGACCTATGTTCCTCAGGGAATTTAAAGGCCTAAGAAAAGAAGTAAAATTTCAGTTATTTTTCTTCATGGTGTAGAATGCCCTGCGTGCTTTCTCCTTCAGTTCCTGTACTGTTCCTGTATCCAGTTGATCTTATTTTTAAACTCAAGTAACTAACTGTGTTTTATTGTTTTATTTCCTAAATTGAATCTGGCATAGGCCAGGTTTGACAGTGCTTCTCTACCAGAACCAGGCTCTGTCATCGTCCATGTTCTGTGGGCGACAGCAGAACCAGGTCATTTGCGTAGAGAATTAATTGTATTGCTTTGTCATCAAGGTGTCATTGAGTCCAGGTCCTGCAGATTGCTCCAGCACTGTGGCCAACTCATTGATATAAATGCTGAACAGAGTGGGACTCAAGCTGCAACCCCTGAGAGAAGAATTCTGTACTTTTGTTTCTGATTTTGACTGCGTATTTGTTTTTAGTGTACATTGATATAATTATATCATGTACTTCACCCCCTACACCATTCTGTGTGTTTATTATGCGACATAGAACCCTTCCCAAATGACTGTTCACACAAATGCCTAGGTAGTTGTTGGTCTAATTTGACTCTGCTTTTAAATATAAATGGTAATTAATCCTTGATTCCAGTTTTCAGGGAAATAACCCAGGCTCAGAATCAAATGGCTTTAAAATCACCTTTTGTAATTTTTGGTTGCTGTATTTTTTTTTTCTCTCCCTCTCTCAGTCCCAGTAAGTGTTTCCATAGCGGTGGGAATGTCTGCCAGTCTGCCTTGCTATGGGGGCATTAGTAAACGAGCGCATGCTGTTGATCTGGATATCCTCTGGAAAAAAGATGGAAAGATGGTTTACCAGCTATATAACAACACCATCACCTATGGGCCCGGGTTCGAGAGCAGAGCTTCAGTTTCCCCAGAACAGGCTCTCCATGGAAACATGTCTCTAACCATCAAACAGACACAGTTTTCAGATCAAGGTGACTACCAGTGCTCCTACAGCAGTCCAAAAGAGAGAGGGACCCCAGATTCTGCCAGGCTCCATGTTACAGGTAAAATACACTTTACAGGGTCTTTGCTGCTCTCTAAGTCTTCTTCGAACAGTTGATTGAGATGCCTTCACCCCTGCCCTGTGGAGATTGTTTGTCATGTCACTGATGGATGTTTTGGGGATTTTCTTCACAGCTCTCAAAATGTTTCTCTCATCAACTGCTGTTGTTTTCCTTGGTCGACCTGTTCGATGTCTGTTGCTCAGCATGCCAGTGGTTTCCTTCTTTTGCAGGACAAGTTGTTGTACATGCTATCCCCAATGCCTGTGCAATGGCTCTGATTTCCTCTCTTTTCTAAGCTTCAAAATGGCTGCTTTTCTCCCACAGCTCTCCAGTCTTCATGTGGGTTTATCTTTTTTTAACACAAATGCAGTCTTCACAGGCAAAACCCAAGACTAAAACCAAGAGTAGACATTCAGAACTATTTATTGTTTAACCAATCAACCTAAGAGGGCACATTTGGGCAACAAGAAATACCTGTCAGTCACATATTCCAATACATTTGCTCACCTAAAAATTAGGTGGTCTGATACGAAAGGTGTTTAATAAATCCATCCATTATCTTAACCCGCTTATCCTGAACAGGGTCGCTGGAGCCTATATACCAGGGTCACTGGAATACACCCTGGACAGGTCGCCAGTCCATCGCAGGGCACACACCACTCACTCACTCACACTCATAACCACGGGAAACACGGGGAGAACATGCAAACTCCACACAGAGAGGCCCCGGCCGACTGGGATTCGAACCCAGGACCTCCTTGCTGTGAGGCGGCAGTGCTACCCACTGCACCATCCTTGCCTCCCATTTGTTTAATAAACATTTTTTGAAAAGCTGAAATTTGGATCTGTCATGTACATCTTTTGACCTCAAACTCAATTGTCTTCAGTGTATAGCAAAAACAAAGGGTTGTCCTTGCTGTTTTGGAGGGGACTGTATTACCCTATATTGTACTTTTTTACAAGCGTGTTCATATTCCCTGCAAATGTCCATGAGAATGAAAACCTGCAAATATGTAAAAGATGTGTCTGCCCTCCCAGACCACCCACCCCAGATCCTCACAGTGAAGGCTGGAGAAGAGCTCTCCATACGGCTCCGTACCACAGACCCAGTGAGGGTAACATTCACAGGCCCTGGTCTGGACGAGGTGCTGATGGCCGACTCTAACAAAGACCCAGTCACATATGGGGAGCACTGTGGTCAGAGATGTGAGGTTCTGGGCCAGGAAAACATCTTTCTGCTGAGGCGTGTAACACCGGAGGATGCCGGGGTCTACACAGTGACTGATTCTGAGACCAACAGGACCATCAGCATCGTCTTTCTACAAATCTCAGGTATCATCGAGAAGCTCATTGTGTTCCTCCTGACCCAGGGCATGGCATCTTACTGGTGCTCTCTTATTACACTGGGTGCTGTAAGCCATTGGGTAAATACAGGGTAATTAATAAAAATAACAACAAACATTAGGGCTGACCCCAGTGGCCGACTAGCCGAAGCATCAGCCAGGACCGGGACTGTCGAATATTCACAGGCAAATGCAGTTCCCTTGTGCATTAGCAGAAGTGTCTGGTTGTGTGGTGTGCTGCTATGGCAAATCATTCCTTAGCAATAGGCAGACTAGAGCTGACGGCACCTGTGTGAAATGTACCTGTTTGAGTGAAGCAGAGGCGGCTCTCAGTCGATGGAAGCTGAGCGTTCTCAGTGGAATGGGTCTTGATATCAGAGGTTTGCGTGATATCAAGCCGGGCTGGAGGGAGTGGTGGAGGGGTGAGGGACTATGAAAGTCGGTCTGCTGGTTCGGCTTGGTCGTGGCCTGATTTTTATAAGCCGTCTCTCCTTACAATGTGTGAGAAATCAACTAATTTGAAAAGTTGAATTTGCCTAACTAGCCGCTAGTCTACTGATAAATGTTGAGAAACAGACAAGAGAAAGCATGAGAGAACCATTAACACAAACTGCGCATTTTACGTGATTGAATTTGCACTGGTGCAGCCCCTGCGGGGTCAATAGTCCACATGCCAACAGGAAGCAGCACCATCTTGCACCTTGTTCCCCGGAGTCAAAATGGCTGCCACAGACAAATGACATGCCTAGGGCCACAAAAAAACCTCCTGACTAACAGGAAGAAACCTTGAGCAGATCCGAACTCAGGAGGGGGAGCCCATCTGCTTCTGGGCAGCACTGTGCAAACAGTGGGCGTAACAGTAGTATTATATGTAATATAGAAATAAATTAAATTAATGAATTCAATCATTAATTATGAAATTATATATTCTGCAAATAATAATTATGCAGATGACAAATATAGATGATTATCCGGCAAGGTCCATTCTTGGCGCAGGCAGGGCAGAAGTGGCAGGTTCGCTGGGGTCGGCTGGGGTCAGCTGGGGTCAGCTGGGGTCAGCTGGGGTCAGCTGGGGTCAGGGTGTGGTGCTTGAGCTGCTGCTCCAGATTGCTTCAGATTGAATGTGTGGCTGACCCAAAGGTCCATGCCTGCACTGTGTGACCTCTGACCTCTGACCTCTGATCTGATCGTCACATTCAGGTGCATGTTAATGGATGACGGCATAGACACTCTGGATCTCTAGCGCCACCGTGTGGCCTGATGGTGGGGGTTCAGCACCCGGCATTGCTGCTGTGCAGCTGTATTTAATATTTACATTATTGGCATTTGGGAGATGAATTTATGACTATGAATGACTATTTATTATTCTTATTGTGTGCTCTGCTGCATTTCTCCCAATTGAGCCCTCTGTCTCCATGTTCTCTATCTGCCCTCTGTCTCCATGTTCTCTCTTAGGCCTGCCTCCCTCTACAGGAAAGACTACAGTAGCAGTGTATTTGATCGTGTTGACAGTGGTCTTTGGTTGTTTCGGCTCCATTGGCCTTGCAGTCTGGATGTACTGCAAAAACAGATGAGAGGCTAACAGACGAATGGCTGTACAGGGAATCACATACCAACCAGCCGCAGTGGAAGACCCTGCAGCAGCAGAACTGCAGCAGCCTGAAGTCCCTGAGCCCTCTCTCTCCCAGCTTGCTGACCCCCAAAACCCTCCTGTCCAAAACGGATCCTACAGAACCCCATCTCCCTGTGTCCAAAACGGATCCCACAGAACCCCATCTCCCTGTGTCCGAAATGAATCCCACAGAACCCCATCTCCCTGTGTCTGAAACGGGGCCTTCAGACCGGACTGAAGTGCAGGAGAAGAAGAGCAAAGAGGTGCAGGGGTCTTGGCCATGGTCAATGAACGACTGAGGCAGAGGGAGAGTGACAGATGGACGTCCCGTGACGTGGTTGACGAGAATGGCTGCCATCCCCGCTTGTAACTTGCTTCAAAACTCGACAAAGAGCCCAAACCTATTTTAATTATTTTGTTAAAAAGTAGAGTGCAATAATGCCAAATAGCACTAGAAACAACGCAAACTCCTCTAAATCTGGGGGGGAGAAGCCTAGCGAAGTGGCTAATCTAGCTAACCAGAAGAAGCTAACATTCCCTCGTGTTGAACCTAACGTTAACATTGTTGATGGCCATGTTGATAAAGTTGGTTCCTTCCCAAAAGAAGCGGGCGAAGAGCTCGCAAAACTTAATTCTAATTCTAATTCTAGAAAAGTCTGAGGCCCACGACAACAAACTAGAGGCTATTCGGCTGACCACAAGTGCAACAGACGGCAAATTAGCTGATATTGCCAACCGCATTTCACGGACCAAGCTGAGTGTATTTCAAGCGTCATGTTTTGCAGACGCAATTTAGTTGTGTGTAATTTTATTGTGTTTATTGTGTTACACCCAGTGTAAGTTTTATTGTTGTGTGTTATTTAGTTTATTTTTGTGTGGTGATGTTATGTATTAGGTCAGTATGGGTTCAGCAGAATTTGCATGATATCATGTTATGTCAATTAGCAGTACAACTAGCTTAAAGTTAATGAGCTGGAATGTCAGAGGCCTCCAAGGTGTGGTTAAGAAGAAGAGAATATCAACTTTCATTAAATCCAAAAAGTGTGACATAGTATTTATGCAGGAGACCCACCTGTTAGTAAATGAATCCCAGAAGCTTTGCAAGGATTGGGTGGGCTTTGTGGGGGCGGCTTGTAGTAGTAGCAGGAGCAGAGGGGTTGCAATATTAGTAAATAAGTAGGGCTGTCAAAATAACGCGTTAATTTCGATTAATTAATTATAGAGTAAATAACGCGTTAAAAAAATTAACGCAATTAATGATGCGCTGTGATGCCCTTGACCCCGTACGTCACTGGCCAGGAGCTTTGCAAACAAGATGGAGGCTGATGAGAACACGTTGCTTGGCGTATTGAATGGGGAATATACATTCAAAAAACGGCCGGATGGAACTGTTGACAGGAGTACGGTTCTGTGCAATTTGTGCAGCAAGGAATTCGCGTACCATCGGAGTAACTCGAGCCTAAAATATCACCTCAACGCAAAACACATAGCAGTGAGCTCGGTGGTCCGCTCAGCGACTGATGCTAGCGTTAGCAACCAGGCTCGTCAAGCCACACTGGAGGAGGCGTTCAGACGCCACCTGAGCAAGTCTAGTAGTGACCGATTGACCAACTCACTCGCAAAATGGGTTGCAATGGACTGCAGGCCAGTTTCGGTGGTCGAGGACAGGGGGTTAAGGGAGGCGTTGCAGATTGCGTCCACCGACACAACTTACAAGCCGCCATCGAGAGGCACAATTGTGTCAAAAATCCATCAGCTATACGACGCCGAGAAGACTACTAAAGCTGGTGTGTTGGCGAAGGCTGAATATATTGCCCTGACAGGGGATCATTGGACCTCGGTGAGCAATCAGAATTACCTCGGCATGACTGCACACATTAGTGACAGTAAGTGGAAGCTTCAGTCATTTGCTTTAACCATGTGACCGAGACGGTCACCAGGCACACTGCGGATGCCTGCGCCGAACAGTTTCTGTCTGTGGCAGACGACTGGAAAGTTCAATATAGTTCATAGTTCAAATGAATTTGCTCACCCAGAATTGGTGGGATACAAAACGGTTGTCTTCTTCCACTATGTATTCCCCCTTGATATTGTTGTTGTTTTTTTTTTAAAGATATTTTTTAGGCCTTTTTCAGCTTTTTTGGACAGTATAGTATAGAGAGACAGGGAGAATGGGAGCGAAAGACATGCGACAAATGTCAGATGGTCTGAGTTGAACCGCCGATGTCGCGGCTCACAATGAGCATGCTCTACAGGCTGCAATCTGCAGGCTGCGCCACCGAGACACCCCTGAGTTTGTGTTCTAAATTGTTTTCAAGTTCAAGTTTCATTTCAACTGTGTGAGTTGATTATTTCATTATTAATTGCTTATCATATTATTAATTGCTTATCCTTTACTAATTGCTTATACTATTATTGGTTGCTTATGCTGGAGTGATCCAGAGCATACACACTTATTAAATATCATAACTTGCTTTGTATTAATGGAAACTATTTTCTGTGAACTGTGTGAGTTGAGATGTCTCTCTTCCTTCTCTGCCCTGCGGGCTCTGAAGGCCACAAGGCACCACGAGGCCTAGAGACAACATGGTAAAGAAGGGATTTATTTTTTCATGTTGTTTTTAAGCCCTGTGTATTTTATTATAGTTTAAGGGTTATTTTTACTTTGACTTCTTAAAAATGAGTAATATTTGTACATTCCAAAATTAGTAATATTTGTACCATTGCTGTTGAACTGTGTTCTCTGGTCCTTTTTTGGACAGTGATATGTATCAGCACCTCTGGATCAACAGTATTGTGTGATGAATTGTGGCAGATTTATTATGTCTGGCATTCCTCTTTACCTTGCCATGAAAATAATGTGAATGTATTTGTACTGTTAATTGTTCGACATGGTGCCTTCATAGGGGTCTTCAAGGGGTTTGACATTTTTCAGGATTTTTTTTTTTTTTTTAATGGGCTGATTTTTAAATGTGAAACATTTAGTTCAAACATTTGTAGTTCAAATATTAATTTGGAAGTTGATTGTATTCTTCAAGGGTTCTGATTATCTGTATGTTTACACTAGGACTAGGAACTGTACTGTCCTCTCAGGTCCTCTTCGCACTTGTACTTGTGTTTGATCTGCACTTCGTTGTACATCGCTGTGGAACAGGGTGTGCTAAATGCAGTGTAATGTAATGAGGTGCCTGGATTGGATCACGCCTGTGTGGCCTCCATGATGTGAAGTGCAACTTTGTTTCAGATGAACATGTACATACTTACTGATTTATTATTGTTATGGTTGTTATTATTGTTATGTACTGTTCAGTATTTTCATATCATTGTATTAATATGATTCATATGTACGTACATTCAATAAGTACAGTTGGGTTACAAAAAATAGCAGTACAACATCAGTAACCTGATGAACCAGTTATTAGTAGTTATATTTCTGCATGGCAAATAATTTAATTGCAGATGTAGTAGCGTAATATAAAAACAACAGACCCAACTGTCATGACATGCACGCTGCTTGTTTTGAGTAATTGGCTCATTCATTGAAAGGGGCGTGTTCAAAATAGTAGCAGTTTATGCAAAAATGTGGAGTTTAGAGCATTCATTCTGTGAAAAAACAGGTGTCATTAATGGTCCTTTATTAAGGAAGAAGGAAAGCAAATGTTTCACATATTGTTATAAAACATATTTCCTTCTGAATTGCTAAGTAAAATGGGCAGTTCCAAACATTGTTCGGAGGAACAACGTCAATTGATAAAAAAGTTGATTGGAGAGGGGAAAACATAGAAGTGCAGCAAATTATAGGATGCTCAGCTAAAATTCTCAAATGGCAACGAAAACCCAAAACGCGGTAGAAAACAAGCAACTACTGTTAAAACAGATCGAAGAATAATCAGAATGGCAAAGATTGAGCCATTCAGCAGCTCCAGAAAGATCAAAGATGATCTACAATTACCTGAAAGTGCTGTTACAGTCAGAAGATCAAAACTAAGCTATCAGCAAGAAGCCCCCATTGTTAAAAAAAATGGCATGTGCAGAATCGGTTAAAATTTGCCAAGGAACACATCAATTGGCCCAGAGAAATATTACGAAACATTCTGTGAACTGATGAGAGTAAAATTGTTCTTTTTGGGTCTAGTGGTTGTCAACAGTACGTCAGATGACCCCCGGCTACTGAATTAAAGCCACAGTACACTGTGAAGACAGCAAAGCGTGGTGGCACAAAAATCATTGTATGGGGATTTGTTTCATACTACGGTGTTGGGTTTGTATACCAGGGATCATGGATCAGTTTGAATAGATCAAAATACTTGAAGAGGTTATGTTGCCATATGCTGAAGAGGAAATGGCCCTGAAATGGGTGTTTCAACAAGGCAATGACCCCAAACACACAAGTTAGCGAGCAACATCTTGGTTCCAGACAAAAAGGATTGAGGTAATGGAGTGGCCAGCTCAATCCCCAGCCTCAACCCCATTGAAAACTTGGTGAACTTGGGGTGACATTAAAAATGCAGTTTCTGAAGCAAAACCTAAAACTTCACAGGAACTGTGGAATGTAGTTTGTTCATCCTGGGCTGAAATACCTGTTTCTAGGTGGCAGAAGTCGGTTGAATTGATGCAATGCAGATGCGCAGCAAAAACAATGGTTATGCAACTAAATATAGTCCAGTAATTTAAAGTGAAGTTAACTCTTTAAAAACCCATCCATCCATCATCTTAACCCGCTTATCGTAAAAAGGGTCGCAGGGGGGCTGGAGCCTATCCCAGCATACATTGGGCGAAAGGTAGGAATACACCCTGGACAGGTTGCCAGTCCATCACAGGGCACACACACCATTCACGCACACATGCTATTAAAAGCTATTAAAAAATGTTTTGTAATACACTGCAATTTATTTGAACACAACTGTACATTTGTAGTTCATGCCAATAAAGCAATTTGAATTTGACTGATGGGATTCAAATTCAATGAGATTGACAGAGGGAGACGGAGAGGGAGCCAGTGACAGGGAGAGAGACAGAGGGAGAGAGAGGGTGACAGGGAGAGTGACAGAAGGAGAGAGAGAGGGTGGCAGAGGGAGAGAGTACACAATGGCCTTTATCACATTAACTTGGATATATGTCTGCACTGCTCTCCTTGAGAAAAGTGCTGGTATCATGTTTTCTGTGAAATGCTTTCTTTAGTGTCAAGAATTTCAGTTTTGTGATCATCTGCTGCCCCCTTCTGGGAAATTGGGTGACTGTCAAAGCCTCAGATCAAAGGACTTCCTTTGAATCCACGCTATGCAAGCTGGCGACCCCACCTGTTCTGGAGGAGAACTGCGGATGTCACTGGGTGACCGGACACAACATGACAAACCTCTGCGGATAGCTACAGCAACAGAAGACTTGAGTCCACAAAATAAGACTAATAAATACCTAATAAAGTGTGTAGTTAGTAATGAGTGTAGTTAACTTATATTTACATTTACATTTTTGTCATTTGGCAGACGCTTTTAATCCAAAGCGACTTACAAGTGCATAGGTTCTACCATAAGTCAAAGCCAAGCAGGCAGAGATCTGTGTGGTGACTTGGGTGTCGGGGGGGGAAGGAAATAAAGAGTTGGGTGTCATCAGCGTAAGAATGATAAGAAAAGCCATGGGAAGCGATAACAGAACCAAGAGACATGGTGTATAGCGAGAAGAGGAGAGGCCCAAGAACTGAGCCCCGCGAGACTCCAGTTTGTAGGGGGTGAGGGTCGGAGACTAAGCCCCTCCAAGTCACCTGGTCGGAGCGACCAGAGAGGTAGGAAGAAAACCAAGTGAGTGCAGACCCTGTGACACCCATCCCAGACAGCGATGAGAGCAGAATCTTATGGTTGACTGTATCGAAGGCGGCCGACAGGTCGAGGAAGATGAGGACAGAGGAGAGGGATTTGGCTTTAGGAGAGTGGAGTGCCTCAGTGACCGCGAGCAGGGCGGTCTCGGTGGAGTGGCCACTCTTGAAGCCAGACTGGTTGGGGTCATGGAGATTGTTGTGAAGAAGATAAGTGGACAGTTGGGAGCAGACCGCCCGTTCCAGAGTTTTAGCGAGAAAGGGAAGAAGAGAGACAGGCCGGTAGTTGTTCAGGGCAGAGGGGTCAAGAGTAGGTTTTTTGAGCAGGGGAGTGACTCTGGCCCTCTTCTAGGAAGAGGGCATGGTGCCGGAAGAGAGGGAGGTGTTGATTAGAGAGGAGAGAAAAGGGAGAATGTCATCGGATATAGACTGTAGGGGAGAGGGGATGGGGTCAAGAGGACAGGTGGTCGGGTGGTGGGAGTTTCAATGTGTCGGCGTCAGAGAGGGGAGAAAAGGAGGCTAGGGAGTAGGGGAAGGTAGGAGGGTCAGCAGGGGGAGAGGGTTGTGAGAAGGAATTGCGAATGGCATCAACCTTTTAAAAGAAGGAGACAAAGTCATCAGGTGTGAGTGATGAGGGGGGTGGGGGGCAGAAGAGAGGAGAAGGTTGAAAACAGTTTGCGGGGATTAGAGGCGGCCGCGTTCATTTTCGAGTGAAAGAAGGAAGATTTAGCTAGAGAGACAGAGGAATGGAAAGATGATAGGAGGGCATGGAAGGAAGCCATATCCAAAAGCCAAGGACTGGGGGGGGAGGCCCGAGCTAGTTTGGTGGTGAGGGGACACAGAGAGTCAAAGGAAGATGAGAGGGAGGACATGAGAGTTGTAGCAGCATCATCGGGAGACAGTCGAGAGAAAGACTCTGTGGATGGTAGGGAAGAGAGGATTGTAGATGAGAGGGTGGAGGAAGACATGTGGCGTAGGTTCCGCCGACAGGTGACAGTGGATGGTGGGAGAGATGGATGGGTGTTAGAGGAGAGTGGAAGAGAAAAAGAGATGAAGGAGTGGTCAGATATATGGATTGGTGTTACAGAGAGGTTGGTTGTTGTGCAGCTCCTTGTGAAGATGAGGTCAAGAAGGTTGCCTGCTTTGTGGGTGGGAGGGGAAAGAGTGAGGGTAAGGTCAAAAGAAGAGAGGAGGGAGAGAAAGGTAGACTGGGTGGACTCTGAGTTGAGGTTGAAGTCACCCAGGAGGATCAGGGGGGTGTCATTGACTGGTGAGGAGCTGAGGAGGATGTCCATCTCATCCAAGAAGCTCCCCAGAGGACCCGGGGGGCGATAAACAACAATAAACAGTTTGCACGGCAGAGTAACAGAAACCGCATGAAATTCAAAAGAGGAGAAGGCGAAGGATGAGGAGAAGACACTAGATCTCCATGAGGATGAGATTAGGAGACCTGTGCCACCTCCTCTGCCAGAGGTTCTGGGTGTGTGGGGAAAAGAGAAGGCAGAGGAAAGGGCAGCCGGGGTGGCCGTGTTCTCTGGTGAGAGCCACGTTTCAGTTAAAGCAAGAAAGTCAAGGTTGAGGTGGAAGGCATAGGCAGATATGAAGTCTGCTTTCTGGACGGCAGACTGGCAGTTCCAGAGGCCACCAGCCACACAGAGATCAATACCAGCGGATCTGGGAGGGAAGATGAGGTTAGAGATATTCTGCCCATGTTGGCGGGAGGCGAACCTCCTACCTGACTGGGACCTGGGGAGAGGAGAGAGGACAGGGGTGGGAAGGAAACACAGGGAGGGAACTAGGGAGGACAAGAGGAATACTACGTAGTGAAATGAGGGCAGGCAGCAAAAACAAAATCAATCATCAGGCTCTCAGACAGCCTCGATGGACACCCGTAGATAGACACCCTCGACTTTGTACGCCTGTGACTTTGTACGCCTGCGACTTTGTATGCCGAGACAAGTAGCCGAGGCTGCCGCTGGTGCGCTACACAACTGCTTAAATAACACTGACACTGAATCACAGAAAATGTTACAAACCCACTGGAGAACACTAATGCACACTGAAGTGAGTTCAGGTGTGCCAGTAATTATACCCTAAGCAAGGTGCAAACTATTGGCTCCTCCTACAACAAAAGCTGTGGCCTGCCAGCCAGTAAAAACAATAGCCTAACTTAATAGCCTAGCTCACCTGAGAGAAGCAAACACCTAACCCAGTTTCACTGTAATCTAAATAAACACCACTTGTATTAGCTAACAAACAAACAAATACACAGCAGAACACTATAATGAGAACTTAAACTGAATTTAGAAACAGCAAACAAACAAATGATACCTAACTAATCCAGGAGTAAATGCTACCAACCCACTGCAGAACACTAATGCACACTGAAGTGAGTTCAGGTGTGCCAGTAATTATACCCTAAGCAGGGTGCAAACTATTGGCTCCTCCTACAACAAAAGCTGTGGCCTGCCAGCCTGTAAAAACAATAGCCTAACTTAATAGCCTAGCTCACCTGAGAGAAACAAACACCTAACCCAGTTTCACTGTAATCTAAATAAACACCACTTGTATTAGCTAACAAACAAACAAATACACAGCAGAACACTATCATGACAACTAAATATTTCATTGACTATTTAATAAGGCTTAAACCTAGCTATAAAATCACTCATGACTAAGTATGTTCCGTTATAAGCAATTGGAAATATGCTGGTATTTAGTGTGACATGGTGCACCCTATATTTAACAATAACAATAACAATAACTAGTAATAGTCGCTTTGGATTAAAAGCGTCTGCCAAATGACTAAAATGTAAATGTAAAATGTAATAACTGCTTGTTGACAGTTACTGCAATAGGGCTATATAACGTGGGTATTAACCCAGGGTTGCAATAATGTAATTATATTTACAAAAAGCTATGAATGTATCAAGATTCTGTTTTGTTACTTATGGACATAAATTTCGAACATTTTCTTTAAGAACAATAAAACGGCTTATATATTAATTATGTTGTAAAGCACAATGACAATGTACATTATATACCTAAAATTACACATTTGTTTAATTATGATTTGCAGCATGGATGACGAAAGCTGTCTGCTTCGTAGTCTAAATGGTAAATGGTTGGCATCCATATAGCGCCTTTATCCAAAGCCCTGTACAATTGATGCTTCTCATTCACCCATTCATACACACACTCACACACTCACGGCGATTGGCTACCATGCAAGCTGCCGACCAGCTCGTCAGGAGCATTTGGGGGTTAGGTGTCTTGCTCAGGGACACTTCGACACAGCCCGGGCGGGGGATCGAACCGGCAACCCTCCGACTGCCAGACGACTGCTCTTACTGTCTGAGCCATGTCGCCATAGAATAATTAAATAATACATAAGATTTGAATAGCATTAATACACGTTTTATCTTCCACGGCTTCATTTCAAGTTTCATTTAAAAAATCGTAGGCTAGGACACGTTGTTGTCAAAACATATCTAAATCACACACACATCACATCATTGACCCATGTACTAAAAAAAGTCACATCAACTAGGTGCCGTCATCAAAGCGCACTGTGTTGAAAGCATAGACTGTATGAAGAATAGGTTTAAAGTTTCGGAGTTCTATGACGAAGTAGTATGTTACTTTTTACTGGTAGTTTACTGGTGTTGTATTTGATTTGGGACACCGCCCAATCGCTCCGCCCCTTTCCCCGCATATTCGGGAGCACAGCTCCTCATCCAGCCAGTCAAAATATAGCAGAAACCTCATCCATCCAATCACAACACAGCAGAAATATCATCCATCCAATCACAACACAGCAGAAATATCATCCAGCCAATCAGGGGGAGGGGTGGACAGTGAGCCACGGATGATTGGACTGTCGAAAGGTCATGTGGTCTTTGTCATGTGGCAGGGGTGTGGAGATGGGCAGGGAGCTGGTGGTGACGTTCTTCTGCTTCCTGGCCGTTGGTGAGTTCCAGAGAAATGCAATTGTGTCCCTGGTGAGTTCAGTTACGAGCGAGACAGGTCTGCCCTCCGTTTCTAAATACTACACGGTTCGGGAGTGGAGAGCTCCAGTCCTGACGGACCGGTGTGTATCCTGGTTTTTGTTCCAGCCAATTATTTTGGTTTCGGGTTTCTAAACTGCTGTAGAGGCCAATGCTGGCTCAGTGCTGTTCTGGTTCACCACAGCGAAGCAGCCATGGGCATGCATGGAGTCTGCAGGGTCATGAGTAACGCCAGTGTAAGGTCAAAGGAATGGCTGGCCTGATGAGTGCAGAAGTGGGGATGAAATCCTGGACCGGATCAACCCTCGACCGGACAGAATCATAATGGACTTAATCAGAACTGGGTCAATTATATACGTAATTGTTTTGGATTGAATTACTTTTCTGCACTGACCTGACAAAATTGGAATATGTTGGAAAATGCTAGCTTAAGGTTTGCCGTCTTGAAAGCACGTCTGTATCCCCCCCCCCATCTTCCATCACACAGGCCACAGCCAGCTGCCCCCCCCCCCTCCCCCTCTCTGCCTGCCCAGATCAGCGTGTCCCCCCCTTGGCACGCCCTCCCTCTGTCGCAGTCTGACCTGGGCCTCCTCTTCTCCAACACCACCCCGTTCGCCTGCTCGCAGTCCCTGCTCATGGTGCCTCCTACAGGGGCGCGCTCCACACCGGGGGTCCAGGCTTCCTTTGGGCCTTACTTCACCTCACAGGTAAAACACACACACTTACACACACACACTCACACACTCACACACTCACACACACACACACACACACTAACACACACACACACACATACACACACACACACAAACTCACACACACACACACACAAACTCACACACACACACTCACACACACACACACACACACATACACACACACACAAACTCACACACACACACACACTCACACACACACACACACGCACACACACACTTACATGCATACTTACACACACACACACACACACTTACATGCATACTTACAAACACACACACTTGCATGCATACTTACATACACACACATGCATGTATACTTACACACACACACACACACACCCATACACACACTTGCATACTCACACAAACACACACACACACACGCTCACACATTTACACACACACACACACACACACACACACTTACATGCATACACACACACACACACACACACAAGCCCACAAAGCCAACACGCACACACATATGCACATCCACACAAACACATGCAAACATGCATGCACACGTGAATAAATTCACAACTGAGCCAGGTGTGATGACCAATGAGGGATGGGCGATTGGTGACATTACCTTTTGCACAGAAACCAGGGAGGAGTTCGACCAGTCAGGGAGTGCGTTGTTAACAGAACAATAGAGCAATGCTGATGGTGATTGGTGGATGCCCAGAGCCCGGCAGGGTGATGTCCTGACTTTGCTCCAGTGCCACTGGAGCAGTTCCGCATTTAAACCAGGGATCACAGATCTCCACCTGCCACTTAAAAACCAGAGGGGTGCCCCACCAATCATGGAGTTTGGAACTGCTGGTTGCCTGGACAGCCAAGTGCCTCTCGGTCATCAGAACAGTACTCTGATTGGTCGAGCTCCTCTCTGTCTTCGATGCATAAAATTGAAAACCACTACCCTACCCCTATTCCATTATCCCTGATTTAAACAAAATCTGATATCTGACCAATATAAGCAATTGATTGAGTTCATCAGAATGTTTTTTAAATCAGATACTATATTCTCTATCTGTTTCTCTTCTTTCTCTCTCTCTCTCTCTCTCTCTCTCTCTCTCTCTCTCAGCCCCTCTGTTCTTCATCAGGTCGCATGTTTCTCATTGGATGGTTTGGAGGGGAGCTTTAGGGTTGCCATGACAGTGGCCGTACACTGGTGGGTGGAGTATTCTGGCCGCAACAGCCCACTCCCGCCCCACGGTGGAGTGGTGAGCACATTCTCCTTCACAGACCGGGAGATCGTAGGCATCGCCCCCATAACTGAGGTACTACCACCTGCTGTGACTACGACTACTGCTACTGCTACTACTGCTGCTACTGCTACTACTGCTAGTACTACTACTACTACTGCTACTGCTACTACTGCTACTACTGCTACTGCTACTACTGCTTCTACTACTGCTACTGCTACTACTACTACTACTGCTGCTGCTGCTACTGTACTGCTAATACTGCTGCTGCTACTGTACTGCTAATACTGCTGCTACTGCTACTGCTACTGCTACTACTGCTAGTACTACTACTACTACTGCTACTGCTACTACTGCTACTACTGCTACTGCTACTACTGCTTCTACTACTGCTACTGCTACTACTACTACTGCTGCTGCTGCTACTGTACTGCTAATACTGCTACTACTACTGCTACTGCTACTGCTACTACTGTACTGCTACTGCTGCTACTACTACTACTACTACTACTGCTACTACTGCTACTGCTACTACTATTACTACTGCTACTGCTACTACTGCTACTACTACTACTGCTGCTACTGCTACTACTGTACTGCTACTGCTACATAATAATCCATCCATCCATCCATTATCTGAACCCGCTTATCCTGATCAGGGTCGCAGGGGGGCTGGAGCCTATCCCAGCATACATTGGGCGAAAGGCAGGAATACACCCTGGACAGGTCGCCAGTCCATCGCAGGGCACACGCACCATTCACTCACACACTCACACCTACAGGCAATTTAGACTCTCCAATCGGCCTAACCTGCATGTCTTTGGACTGTGGGAGGAAACCGGAGTACCCGGAGGAAACCCACGCAGACACGGGGAGAACATGCAAACTCCACACAGAGAGGCCCCAGCCGACAGGGATTCGAACCCAGGACCTCCTTGCTGTGAGGCGGCAGTGCTACCCACTGCACCATCCGTGCCGCCCTACATAATAATACTAAACTTTTTTATAGAAACCATATCAAAATCAGCAGTTAGTTCATCAGTTAAAGCATTTCTATTTCACCCTCACCTTGTCTCTTTGGTCTGAACTGGATAATGGCTCACTGCCATAAACTTGCTCTGAGGAACCAAGTTTTCACACAGAGCAGCACGATCATCAATACTGCCATCCTGAACAGCCAGCGCGTGTCAATTCCTGTCCTGGTCCTGGCTGTGGGTCCTGAGGGGAAGGTGTCTGACGTCACCGCCGCGGTCACCTGCCGTTCGGCTAACGAGGACATCGTCAAGGTAACTGCGCCGCAGTGTGAACTCTGCTGACGGAGCGTCTTCACACTTGTCCCTGCATTCGATCTGCACTTCGTTGCGTGTCGCTCTGGATGAGAGCGTCTGCTAAATACCTTGTGATGTAATGTAATGTAATGACAGAATTCATCTCATTGGGTTTGAGGATACGCAGAGTTAGTAATGCTCGTCGTCTGATTGGTAGGTTTCCAGTGACTGCTCCACCCTCTTTGTGGACGGGAGCGAATCGGGGGTGGGCAGCGCTTGTGTGGGGGTGGAGTTCCGCCTGGGCAGGCTCGGGGGGGGGCAGTGCGTGTCCGTCTGGGTGCCCGCGCTGCCCCTCCGGGTGTCCCTCTCCGACCCCGTCCTGAGCCCCATCCAGGGCTGGAGCCAGCTGGCCCAGGGCCGGTGAGTCCCATCATCGCTCAGAAACAAACGGCTCCCAGCCCTCCCCAAGGGCATCTGAAGCAGGGGTGGGCAACTCCAGTCCTGGCTGTGTGCAGGATTATAGCAGGGGTGGGCAACTCCAGTCCTGGGTGTGTGCAGGATTACAGCAGGGGTGGGCAACTCCAGTCCTGGGTGTGTGCAGGATTATAGCAGGGGTGGGCAACTCCAGTCCTGGCTGTGTGCAGGATTATAGCAGGGGTGGGCAACTCCAGTCCTGGGTGTGTGCAGGATTATAGCAGGGGTGGGCAACTCCAGTCCTGGGTGTATGCAGGATTATAGCAGGGGTGGGCAACTCCAGTCCTGGGTGTGTGCAGGATTATAGCAGGGGTGGGCAACTCCAGTCCTGGGTGTGTGCAGGATTATAGCAGGGGTGGGCTGTCTACAAGACAGTAACTTTTATCAGCTTGTTTATATCGAAGAATGTGGCTAAACAGTTTTAGGTGAATTAGAAGCAGTGTTACTCAACAGGGTAGGAAATTATTGATTGGAAATGTGCTCAATGCTCAATGCTCACGGTCTCTGTGCTGCGGGACACAGGTGCACCCTGTGCTAAACGCTCACGGTCTCTGTGCTGCGGGACACAGGTGCACCCTGTGCTAAACGCTCATGGTCTCTGTGCTGCGAGACACAGGTGCACCCTGTGCTAAACGCTCATGGTCTCTGTGCTGCGAGACACAGGTGCACCCTGTGCTAAACGCTCACGGTCTCTGTGCTGCGAGACACAGGTGCACCCTGTGCTAAACGCTCACGGTCTCTGTGCTGCGGGACACAGGTGCACCCTGTGCTAAACGCTCATGGTCTCTGTGCTGCGAGACACAGGTGCACCCTGTGCTAAACGCTCACGGTCTCTGTGCTGCGAGACACAGGTGCACCCTGTGCTAAACGCTCATGGTCTCTGTGCTGCGAGACACAGGTGCACCCTGTGCTAAACGCTCACGGTCTCTGTGCTGCGAGACACAGGTGCACCCTGTGCTAAACGCTCACGGTCTCTGTGCTGCGAGACACAGGTGCACCCTGTGCTAAACGCTCACGGTCTCTGTGCTGCGAGACACAGGTGCACCCTGTGCTAAACGCTCATGGTCTCTGTGCTGCGGGACACAGGTGCTCCCTGTGCTAAACGCTCATGGTCTCTGTGCTGCGGGACACAGGTGCACCCTGTGCTAAACGCTCATGGTCTCTGTGCTGCGAGACACAGGTGCACCCTGTGCTAAACGCTCACGGTCTCTGTGCTGCGAGACACAGGTGCACCCTGTGCTAAACGCTCATGGTCTCTGTGCTGCGAGACACAGGTGCACCCTGTGCTAAACGCTCACGGTCTCTGTGCTGCGAGACGCAGGTGCACCCTGTGCTAAACGCTCACGGTCTCTGTGCTGCGAGACACAGGTGCTCTCCCGTCTATCAGCGTTCTGCGGTCCAGGTCCTGGCGCAGTT